>NC_046155.1:41552653-41840153 GCF_011064425.1 Rattus rattus
ATGCTTTGTGTCCATAAAGCACTGTATGCATCGCGGGGCTTGGGCACCCCACGTCCCCAGAGAAGAAGGCTGCTTGAAAGTAAATTAAGTAACTACACCATGAAATGTCAGCCAGTTATTACTCTGCATCCATTGCTACTACTGACTAAGGTGGCCGGCCATGTGGTTTGCCAGGGATACCCCCAATCTTAGCCCTGAGAGACCTGCTCCCTGTTCTTCAGGACAAGCTGGAAGGGCTGGTCATCTAGAAGTATCAGTAGCCTTGAAGTTGCCAGTCTAGCTTCAGTTACCACAGTATTAGCCAGAATGGATGCCATTAAAAAAAAATCACACATTGGGTATTTAAATAGCAGATACTAAGTTTCTCACAGCTCTGGTTGCAAAGGTCTTGTGAGATTCTTACTGACAGGTCCCCGGTGAGGGCTTTCTTCTGGGCCTTACCAATGTGGCTTCCTTGCTCTGCCGTCGCCTGGCCTTTCCTCTGCATTCACAGGGAGAAGAAAGTAGCTCCTGGGGCCTCCTCTTATAAGGCGGTGATGTAGGATCTACCTCTCTGGCTTCATGTTCACCCAATTCCTTCTGAAAATGCCCAGTCTGCAAAATAATCACATTGTGTCAATTTTTGAGAGGTTGTAAACATTCACGCATACCCGCTACCACCCATTAGTCCATCAGCACCATCACCTTAGCTGTGGCTTTGACCTGGGCTGTCCTTGCTCTGTGTGGTTCCCACACAGGTGTCCTCTGCCATCACCTCCTGCCGCTGCCTTTCCCACTACCTTTAGTTCTTAGCATTTGCTGCTTGTGAGGAATGTTCTAGGTCTTTGAACACCCCTTTCCCAAAGCCAGGCTTTTATAGGAGCCAGATCTACAATCCCAGGAAAGAACTCTCTGGTCTGCATAGTCCAATCTTCCTTTTCCTGGGGCTGTCCTGACAGTGCCCATCTCATCAGCAGGAAGCCCACCGGCTTTGTAAGCATGGGGGCTTCTGAAGGTTAATGAGGCTCAGGCTGCTAGCCCTCCTGGAGGTCACTGTCACCAAGAGCCGTGCCCCAGAGCCCCATGCTGGCCTCTTCCTGTCGCCGGGACATCATTAGAAATGTTAATTATTAATTATCACTAAAAGCCCTTTTTGCTGCATTGCTGTTCTCAAGTGTTCTTGCTATCTCTCTTTTCCCCCTTTCTTTCTGTAACTGGATCCTAGTTTCTGGGTTTCCTGGTTTCCTTCTAGGCCTCCTCCTCTGCTGACCTCTCCTCTACAGCCTGGGAGCCAGGGAGAGTCACTTGGACAGAGTCTCCTGCCAGGACACCTGCTTCCTTCTTTCAGAGTGTGGAGGACCCAAGGAGACACAAAGTGGGGAGGAGCTGGGCAGGAACTGGGTTCTATGCTCTCAGTAACTCCCATTTCTTCCAACCTTTCTGTAGCTCAGATGCTAAGACATCTTTGGGGGAAACACACACACACACACACACACACACACACACACACAGAGGGAGAGATGGCAGACAGACAGAAAAGAGACAGACAGACAGACACACAGATACACATGGTCCCTTTGGGGGGTGGTGTTTTTGTGTCTCTGTGTATGTCTGTGTCTGTGTTGCTGTCCCTATAACCATCACAGTACCAAAATCTCCTTCCACCCAATCATGGTATCATACCTCCGCTGTTGATGAAAAGACACAGGAACAGCTGATCACCTGATCACCTCGCTTTTCTCAGGCCACATGGGTTGCTAGGAAGAACGTGGCCTTGGAGTTGAGAGACCTGGTTTGAATTGTTTTGTTGTGTGCTGGCTGTGTCAGTTCAGATAAATTAAACGGGCTCTCCTAGCCTCATTATTAAAATATGGCAATAATTTTCCCTCTTAGGGATATCGGGAAAATTAATGAAATGATGGTCTAACCTGCCTCCTAGTAGGTGTCTAATATGTGTTTGAATTTTATCCATAAAAATGAAAGTTTCTGTCTTTCTAGGTGACAGGGCTGAGGAGTTGAACTTCTGAGCAAGTGCTAAGTGCCAGACACCGCTCTACAAGCTTGATCCATACCACTCGTTTAATCCGCGTGACAACGCTCAGCAGAGACCCTATTATCATTATTTATTATGACCGTTTAGTAATGAGTATCATAGCAATCACTTCTGAGGCAGACAAGTCAAATAACTATGTTAATAGCCGGTCTGAGGTCACGTGACAGTAAAGGATGCTGAGGCACTCTAGGGTGGTTTGGCTTCTAGAACTTTCCTTTGGTAATGTCGGTACCTGTCAGATGCAGGGGATGGTACCGAAATGTCCTCTGGTGGTGGTTAGAGAACTCCAGACCCGACTGTAAGAACAGCAGCAGCAGCAGCGGAGAGACTGCAGCAGCAGCAGCAGCAGCAGCAGCAGCAGCAGCAGCAGCAGCAGCGGAGAGACTGCAGCAGCAGCAGCAGCAGCAGAGAGGCTGCAGAATGACTGGCTAACACTTTATATGGAGGCCATATTTGAAGCGGTAACACTTTGGATATATGCTCTTGCTCAAACCCAGTCCTTCACACACTTGCTAAGCAAACACTGTTCTGGCGAACTGCACCCTTGTCCTTCTCGGTTCCATTTTCAATGTTGATGACTTGAACATTTTTTTTTGTTTAGCAATAGAGCACACGCTTGGAACATACAAAGTCCTGCCTCAGTCTTCAGCTGTAGAAAAAGAAAGAAAGCAAAGGAGATGACGTGGGACTCGTGTTCTCCGGATTGCATGGCCTAGGCCCTTTCTTATGATCCCTGCCACATGGCCACCAGCAGTGAGGATTGTGTGGAGACTGAAGTGTCCGTTTATGTTTGACGGTAAAATCACTGCCGTATCTGAAATGCTGCCTCCTAGGATTCCGTCATGACAGCCCGGGGTTTGGGGGTGGGGTTCTTACCCTATACTCACCCCTGAGTAAATGAGGTTTCTGGCCTTCTTCAGGGCCTTCTAAGAATGGCCTTGGAGACCAAGGCTTTGACCTTGAGTGTTTGGCTCTCCCCACCACCCAGCCTAGAGGAGGCAGTGGAAGCAAAGAGGGTTTGTCCCTACTGAGTTAACTGCAGGGTGTTGTCACCTCAGGTAGTGGGTGGATGAGCTGGCATCCCAGCTTGCAGCAGTCAGGCCTGGCAGAGCGGGAGACAGGCAGAGGGACAGCCTGGGTCTTATTCTCTCTGACTTCCCAAGACCACCTCTGCCTGGGCATCTGAGATCCTTGTTACGGGTATTTCTCCTAATGAGCAACGCCCCTGCATGCCTGCTGTAGAAGTTTCATTTTTATAAGGCTCTTTTTTATATTGAACCTCTTTACAGGGAGCTCAAATACCCGAAATAACTCTGAGTTCTATTTTCTAGAACTATGTTTCTCAGAGTTCCAGAAAACCTGACAGGGAGTTCAGTGTTTCTTAGACCTGCTGAATCAGACCCTTGGGGGGTAGGGGGGATGGTCAGGAACTCCCAGTCTTGGTGCCATCAGTCCCCAGCTGTGTTCAGGTGTGATTAGATATGGCGTACGCTGTCAGTAACTTTCCCTAAAAATAAGGTGGCCAGCGTTTTTCGAATCATTTGCTTCTTTAATTAATGCGTACGGAGACTCACAGTTACGCCTCCAGTGTGTGACTTGTTCCCACTTGCTTCCGGGGTGCTTTCTGAACTATTAGGGAAGGAAGGGTGTGGCACTGCCAGCGTACGATGACGCCGTGCGACGGCTCATCTTGTCCCTGCCCAGAGACTTCAGTAATTCAGTAATGCAGGAGAGCAAGGACTGAGTCACCCATTAACACTGTGGCTTGCCGTGTGGTCAGCAGTGAGCTCAGGACCTTAGGGCTATCCCCCTGGTTCTGCGCCTTGCAGGAATCTGTGGGCTGTGGACTCATTACTGGCTTATTTTATTAATGAAGACACCGAGCGGAGAGGTTAGGTAACCTGCTCAAGGTCACCCCATTGGCAAACAACACATCAGAACAAGGCTGTGAGCGAGTAGGCAGCTCCTTCCTTAGTGGATAGTGAGAGGTGGCCGCGGGGGACCTGGATGATCCTTGTCCAGGGACCTAGAAGACAATATGGCCTTCCTTCTGAAAAAGGACTTCCTAGACACAGAACACTGACCTCATCCCCTGGACAGAGTGCCAATGGGCTATGACAGACCCTTTGCGGAATCCTCCCTCTGTCAGGAATAGCCCAGAACCAAACCAGCTGAGAAGCCTGCTTTGCTGACTTCAATGCCAACATGTCCACCCCGTTCTTAGCTTTGGCCATTTCAACTGGAGGGAAAACCACGCTCGCCAGGAAGAAGCAGAAGAGAACAGGAAAGAGCGGGAGCACGGTGGAGATGTGTGTTTCCCGCACTGGGCTCCAGCCCTGCTCGGACACCAGCTGGGCAAACAGGACAAGAAGCTGTGACACTTCTCCAGCCAGCGGACTTCTACAGGAGGCCAAGTCATCATGGCCAGTATGACTTGGATTGCTGTGACAATGACAAGTCACTGTTAGTTCTTTGCAAGAACAGAGAGAGAGAGAGAGAGAGAGAGAGAGAGAGAGAGAGAGTCTGGAACTGGGATCGTTGGTGGGAATGTGTTGGGCATGTGAACATTATCTGTCACGTGGGTCTAGCAGAGGTGGACATGCATGCAGAGGTGTCCATAAGGAGGCGTCTTCTGGTGCCCATGTGGTGGCTCATTATGTATTTGCGGCAAGATTCATAGTCGTTTTGTGCAGTCCTCTGGACCACAGTTCTTCACTCCCTCCGGTCTGCTTCAGGGGCACGGCTTAGTTCTGCACTGTCTGTCCGCCATTCTCAGGACCTGCTTCTCTCTCTGTCTCTCTGTCTCTCTGTCTCTCTGTCTCTCTCTGTCTCTCTGTCTCTCTCTGTCTCTCTCTCTCTCTGTCTCTCTCTGTCTCTCTGTCTCTCTCTCTCTCTCTCTCTCTCTGTCTCTCTCTGTCTCTCTCTCTCTCTCTCTCTCTCTCTCTCTCTCTCTCTCTCTCTCTGTGTGTGTGTATGCACACTCAAGTGCACTGTGTGTGTGGGCACATGTGAGTATGTGAGAGATGCCCATGGAGGTCATAAGGCAACCTTTGTTTTCTTGAGACAGGGTCTCTCACTGGCCTGGAACACAGCTCTAGAGGCCCCCCATCTTGGACTCCCAGCACTGGATTACCATGTGTGCCCCATGCCCTTCTTCTGTGGATGCCAGGGGTCAAGTCAAGCTGCCTCCCCAGCACCAATATCCTCCCGATAATCTTCTTCCCCTGTCGTAGCGGAGGTGAGCATGGCACTTCAGACAGGCCTGACCAGTTCTGAGCACAGAGGCCAAGCGATGGTCTAGACCAGAGACACTTTACTTCCCCTAATGCAGCCTAGATGCTGTTCACTTTACGTATCGTGTGTCAACCACATAACACAGTTGGACCAGGCCGAGCTCGTGGCCGACTTACAAATAATAAACAAATAGGTCATTTTCGCGTGGATTGCTGCCAAGCCAGGTCTACCCCATCCGGTACTCATGCAATTAATTTTTAACCTAAATGCAGGACTTCACTTTTCTCTCCGTTCCTTCCCAGCACATTGGTTTCACCCTCTTCTTCCTTCCTGCTGAGGTCATTCCTTATTTCCATCCTGACTTCTAGAGTGGTAACTCTTGTTTCCCAGCGTTGTGTCTGTTGGAAACTTGACTAGTACACCTCTCGGGCTGTCTTCTGAGTCACAGGTAACAACGCCAATGAGGTCATCGCCAAGGATCAAGCTCTACGGCACGTCACCGGAGACCTCCTTTGGGCTGACCCAGAAAAAACCCAACAGCATTCTTTGGCTGTAGTTGCTCATCTGGCTGTGACTCTGTTTCCTGCCCTCTGACCTTGTTCACATTCCTCCACCACGTCCTCAAGGGTGCTTTGTCAAACACCAGGAGCAGTCAAGACACCCTGGGCCTGGGAGGTGGCTTTGATCCCCTACTTGAGTGAATTGCTGCAGACTGTGAGGAGAAAGATATTTACTTGTGTGGGGTTGGGGGAGAGGGTGGGGAGAGAAAAGAAAATGATCGTGTGACCGACTAAGGGAGAGAAAGAAACCCATTTGAAGTCAAAAGTTTATCTCTTCTTTCAGAAAGTACCATCTCATTCTCTCCCCCATTCATACTGTTTCCTTAAAATAGCCTGTTGTATATCACGGCTGTTACCTGTGGGTTTTTTTTTCTCCCCTATAAACTTCTGAAATGTTTTTTCCCCCTCTTAAGCTACATTGTTATTTTTTATCACTGTGTGGCCATGGTGACGGCTCAGCAGGTAAAACTGCCTGTTGCCAAGTCTGATTAACTGAGTTTGATCTCTGGGCCTTACATAGAGGTGTGTGGGGGGGAGCAACTCCTGTGGGTGACCTCTGACCTTTACATGTGTGCCTTGGCGAGTGCATGCACGTACACACACACACACACACACACACACACACACACACACACACACAAAGTACATTAAAATTAAAAGAAAAAGCACATGTCTTCTGTAAGCTAGGTAGAGTGTTTGTCTACTGTATACGGTCCCTTGAGGCATGTGGCTCTTTAGAAAACCCAGATCTGGACAAACTACTAAGTTATTTAACTCAGGGCATTTAAAACTTTCCCATTCGTGACTCTGCTTCTTCCAAGGAATTTTGCTATGACCTTGGGTATATTAAGTAGGTATAAAACATTTGCTGATAGTCTATCATAAAAAATATTTTAAAATAATTCTTTGGAGTGCATACAATTTTAACACTTAAAGCAAATCTGTATAGTCATGAAATTGATGTGTTTGTTTTTACAAAAGAATCGACTCTTGGCTGGACATTTGATCCCGCAGGAAGTGAAGCACCTTCAGTTCTTTTTCTTTCTTTCTTTTTTTTTTTTACAGCAGATATTTTGATTTTTGCGATCATCAATACTGAGCTCATAAGTATGTAACAAGAAATGACGCTAGCATGTTTAGGGCCGTTTCAGAGAGTATTGGAAATTCTGATCTAATCCCGGTTCAAATTCATTTATGAAATTATCAAATTCATTCGTGAAACAAAAAAAAATCGATAATTCGAACTGCAATTTCCATTGCATCTGTTTCATTGAGGGGGCACACACGTGCCATGGCGCGGCACTCTCTGGGGGTCAAAGGACAGCTTTCAGGAGTTGGTTCTCTCCTACCACGTGGGTCTCAAGGATGGAACTCGGGTCACCACGCTTGGCAGCAAGAGCCTTTACTTGCTGAACCACCTCACCGACCCTAACAGTCATTTTCAAAGTGAACGCTCTAACACAAAGGGATCCGGAGACACATACTCTGATGCTTCCGAGCTGTGGAAGGATGGTAGAAAAATATTTGCTTTCTGTTATCAAACCATCCATTTCTGTAAGAGCAGAAACACTGTGGTGTAAACTTAAGGGTATTCTTGAATATGAGACGAGGTGTTCTGGGCAGCCTTTGGTGACGGCGCACGGTGTGACGTGCATGGTGTGATGGTACGTGCAGCATGGGCTATGAGTGTCACGTGCTCAGTACGAAGTGAATGTTACGGGATGCAGCCCAGGTGAGCCTGCCCAGAAGCGCCTCAAATTCATCTGTGTTTGATTTTGAGCTGAAGTTTGGTCGTTGCGTTTCCAGAAATGCTTTACTGTGGCCAAGTTCTTTATGACCCCACACGCTGTTGCGTGACCTCTCATGAGGTTGAGATCCACAGTTTAAGAACTTGTGAGTTCACTCCACAGTCTCCCTCCCTCACGCTGGAAAGGCCAAAACATTCACACTATCTAGGTGTTCCTTACAGCACCAGACAGTGCCTGCTGTCTGTTTTAATAAGAGGGCTTACTTCATGTTTCAGCGAAGGAGATGTTTTATACTGGAATGCAGTTCTGGGATCCAGTGACAGTTCTGCCCCTGTCACTGAGTGAACTTGGGAAAGTTCCTTAGCTTTTCTAAGCCGTTGAGACCTTGTCTACAACGTGGGAATGATCATCATATCTATTCTATGCTTCTGCTGGGAAGTCGCAGTGAACGTGTGTGAAAACGTTGACCAGGTAGCTACAGTAATCTCTATTTACCAATGTTAGCCGTGTGACTTCAGGAAAAAGTCACGTAACTTCTCAGAGTCTCATCTTCAGGATAACTCTAAAACGTGTGTGGCTGTGGAATGGGATATGCTTTATAACGTGTCAGCAAAGGTTAAAAAGATGACCCTATAGGGAGGCAAAGTTTAGAACAGAGGCAGAAGGAACACCCATTCAGAGCCTGCCCCACAAGTGGCCCATACATATACAGCCACCAAACTAGATAAGATGGATGAAGCAAAGAAGTGCAGGCCGACAGGAACCAGATGTAGATCTCTCCTGAGAGACACAGCCAGAATACAGCAAATACATAGGCGAATGCCAGCAGCAAACCACTGAACTGAGAACAGGACCCCTGTCGAAGGAATCAGAGAAAGGACTAAAAGAGCTTGAAGGGCTTGAGACCCCATATGAACAACAATGCCAAGCAACCAGAGCTTCCAGGGACTAAGCCACTACCCAAAGACTATACATGGACTGACCCTGGGCTCCAACCTCATAGGTAGCAATGAATAGCCTAGTAAGATCACCAGTGGAAGGGGAAACCCTTGGTCCTGCCAAGGCTGAACCCCCAGGGAACGGTGATTGTTGAGCAGGAGGGCGGTAATGGGGGGAGGATGGGCAGGGGAACACCCATATAGAAGGGGAGGGGGAGGGACTAGGGGGATGTTGGCCCGGAAACCGGGAAAGGGAATAACAATCGAAATGTAAATAAGAAATACCTGTTAATAAAGATGAAAAAAAAAAAAAAGATGACCCTTATTGGTTGTGTGAAGAGGTTAGGGAGTCTTGCTATTTTACACAGAAACCAACCCAAGGAGATGCTCCAAGTTAGGGATCCACGGATAATCCTCTGAGAAGTATGCCTTTGAGGCTTTCATAACTGTTTGCAAAGCATGTTCCACACACAACACAGGGTCTGTAACCTTAATTGCATCTTCAAAGGGATCCACAACCCCCTCCCCGAATGTTAAGACAATACTATTTTCCTAGGTGAATAGTTAAATTAGTAGTTTGCCAATGTTCCTGTCCTTTCTGGGCTGTGGTGATCCTTTGGGGTATGGAAAGATAACGGAGTCAGCACCATGCACATCTGGGGGCACTTCTCTGGATCTTTCTCCAGTATCAGGGAAATCTATCCAAGGTCAGACCTGCCATACCCTGCTTGCTTCTGGGAACATAGCATGTGAGCCTTCTACCATTTGCAAAGGGTTTCCATCTCCTGTCCAGGATAATCCCAAGCAGATCCGAAAGCTCACTGAGCATGAGGGCCCATACTCTGTCCACTGTGATACATGAAGAAGCCCAGAAGGGTGCTCCTCAGAGATTCTATGCACAGTGGGACATCATGGTGAGCCTTTAGGAACAGAAAAGAGAGGTCTGGGCAATAGTCCGGGGTCAGAGACTGTCTGATCACCACAGAACCTTGTGGGAGAAGCAGGGGGATCTTGGGGTCTTTTAGTCAATGCTTTCACCAACTCCTGAGGGTGGGGGAGCTGGGTGTGGTCCAGCACCTGCAGTTCTCAAGTGAGACGCTGTCCCACACCGTGCCCCAGAGAAACACTCCTCTTGCTTCTTCATTTTCCCTTTGCCATGGGACATTCTTGTTTTAGATCCAAATCTGGTGCTGAGGAGAGTAGGTGGTCCCTTTTGGTATAAGGATCGAGTGTGCAGCACACTTCTTCCATGGGGAGAAAGGTTGAAAACCCAATGTCACGGCAAAAGGACTAGTGTTTGTGGGGTTACACAGTACGGTTTTGCCAGCATCGAATGCATTTATAAGCCCCGCCCCCAACCTGCTATGAGATGGACTCTTGCTGAGAGAGAAGGGAACTGAGGCATGTAGAAGGGATGCCCATGACCTGCCTAAGGTCCCACAGTCAGTAAATGGTAAGTAACCCAGCCCCTGTGAATCTGCCTTGGCAAACATGTATGCTTAACTACTGTGACACATAGCCTTTTCAGGAGAGGACTGTTTCCTGGCTGCCTCCTCTCTGCATCCAGCCACACTAGGGCCTTGCTGGAACAAAGGCCTCCAAGTCAAGACTCTGTTTCTACACTGCTATTTTGAATGATGTGTCTGACCCATTTCTTTATCCATAAAGTGGAGACTCGTGTCCAAGTTCCTTACAGAGGTTGTGTGGGTCAGACGAGCCCCTGTTATGAAGTCTCTGTAAACACTGGGCATTGCCCAGTAGAGTGTATAACCGTTATTACTAGGTGAGCACACCTAGCCCTGTGGTCTTGGGGAGCACATCCCTTGACTCTGCTATAGCTGATGATTTAGGACCTTTCCATCCATCTGTAGGACCCAGACACACTACCCCCGGCTTTCCTTCAGAGGAGTTGACAGGAGACATTTTGTCCTCCAGCCTAGACCTCGACCTAAATCTCAGGAGGAGATGTGCCAAGACACCGACCTGTTTGCCAACCCCCTTGCCCAGGTGCCCTGGCCGCCTCCCAACACTGTAATCAATCATGGCCCACGTCTTCCAGCCACTTGATGCATTACATCACCACCGTGCTTGTCTGTCCTTGTTTCTTATCCGGTGCATGGCACCAGCCCTCACTCATGCAGACCGGTGCTGAGCTGTGTTACTTACAAAGCTGAACTCTGGGGGATGACAGAAAGAAGTAAAGAAGGAAAATGGTAGCCACCTGTGCCCTATTTCTAAGATTTTTTTTCCTGTGTTCACCTGTCACAGTATGGAGAATAAAGAGAGTCTGATGGAGGGGCCACGCTGTCTCCTACTGGGCTGAAGGCCCATGGTGGGACTGCTGAGCTTCCTGGTGGGTATACGGGGAGCTAACTTCTAGAGAGCCAGGGTACCCGGCAGAAAGGACTGATGGAGGCGTTGATGGGAAGGCAGATCCCTCAAAGTAAGACCGTCCCAAGTGGGTGCTCTGCGAGCTCCTGAGTGAGTCCGACTGACGCTCCGCCCTCCTTCCTCCCACTGACCACATCTGCTTTCCAGGATGGTGTCTCTGTCCTGGGAAGGGTCTCAGTGCTTGAAAGAATAACAATGGCGTCGTTTGGAGGGGAGATTTTGGCAGTGTTGGGGAACCAAGCAGGGGCAGCAGATGGGGGCATAGAGAGGGGTCAGAGAGTCTGGAGGGGAAAGCAGGTTGTCCCTCACAGTGGTGCTCTGTTCATCTCGATTCCCTGTCTCCTTCTGGCCGTCTTGATGACTTTCCTTCCTGTGTCTCCTCCCGTGACCAGTCTCACTCAGCCATAAATAGAAGTACATTCATCATTACTTTCTGTTTTTAATGAATAATACACCATAGCCCCTGATCTGAATTTCAAGATCTCTCTCTCTCTCTCTCTCTCTCTCTCTCTCTCTCTCTCTCTCTCTCTCTAAGTTATGGCACTCACTTGTCCACTAAGTACTGCTAGACATCCATGAAGTGCCCAGCACTGGGCTGGGAGTTGAAGGACAGCTGCGAACAAGGCAGCCTGCCCACACACAGCTTCCCCTCTAGTAGGACAGCCCCTGCCTGTCCTCATCCCTCACTTAGTATAGACTCTATTTGTACCACTTTCTGACTCACACATGTGCCTTGTGCGCCCATTGTCTAGCGTGGTCAGCATGAGGAACACAGACAAAAAAGCAAGAGTGGCTGGTCAAGTCAATGGTCGCTCCCTATGTCCTAGATCTGCCCTGCTGCTTCCCAGGACCTTATGGCTATTATAGTTTGGATAAATAGTGGTGGCCACTGGCTGCCTCCAGGAGCTTCTCAAAGGGCAGCTTGGGGAAGGGCGCTAAATGGTGAGCATTGTGCTGGCCACTTAACAGAGGCTCAGAAAGATTTGCTGAATGAACCTGACTAGGTGGGAGCTTGGCAGCACTGTATAACTGACAGCAGGCCTAGGTGGTCTAGTGATCTGTGACCATCACAGAACTGTATCCCAGAGTCACATAGTCCTGGGTCTTCCCAGTTTGGCCCTTTACTTCTTGCACATCTTGCATTCCTAGGAACCATGTTTCTGGCTTGCCCGCAGCTGCTGAGGTCTGCAAAGTCTTAGGGAATGTCTGCAAGGGAGGGAGGGTCCTGTTTATTCCAGAAATGCTCCTCTGCAGAGCAGACAGGCCCAGGGAGAAGGCTGGCTGGTGCTTGCACAGTAAGTGCCTATAATCTGCTCAGGGAGGCAAACCCAGAGCCTTATCCCTCTGAGCCAGAGATTAAAGGCCTGGACTTATGATTGCAGCTCGGCTGGGGATCTCTGCCACACACCCACAGGGAGCCCCAAGAGCACAGCTGCTGCTGGAGGAAGTCAGCGTGGGGGACTGCCAGTGGCAGGCTGTTGAAAACAAATGGGGCAAAGAAACGATTCCGATGTTATCGATTGGAGCTGATGTTTGCAGAACAGCCGGAAATGACTTACTTGGCTTCAAAACCAATAGGGAAACTGAAGTCAATGAGCCTAGGGCATATCTTGCTGAACCTTGTGAAGGGGTTTGGATGCCCCTAGCCCATCCCCCAACACTCGGACACATTACCCTGCACACTCACCCACCACTGAAACCCTGAGGGGGGATAATACAAGCTCTCCCAGCCAACCCAGCTCCTTCCTCCCTCCCCTTACCTCAGATGGCCTCCAGCCTTAATGCCTCCTCAGCCTCCCATGAGCTGGCTGGCTGCCTCACCACCACATCTGGCCTCTGGTCCCCCCCTGGCTACTGTCACCGAGGCTCCACAGTGTGCGGAGATGAGGATGAGCGCTCTCACGCCTCAGGTTCGACAGACAAATGAAGGTTTTGTAGTTGTTTAGTTAAAAGGAACTCCACTAGTAAGTCCACTATAAAAAAACCAACCAGGGAAAGGGAATTTCAGAGACCCAGGGTTGGAAGGTTTACAGAGCAGGGATGCCTGAGTCTTCAGAGCTGCCTTTGATCTCTATCTTTCCCTTGCCTCCTCCCTCCCTGTTTGCCACCACCTCGTGTTAGTTTGAGGTGTTGAGGTAGCACACGACAAGATGGGATTAAAGGAGTACGGATTGTGGTGGGAGAAACACCTGTGGGAAGAAGGCTCCGACTGATGGGAATAAGTACCACAGGTTTACCCTCCATGAGGAAGGAGTAGATGAGAGCCTTTTGGCTCCTCTGTAGTTTTGGAGCAGCTCTGCGAAGCTACTGAGGCGCGCTGGCACCGCCTGAAGAATCTGGCGGTGTCCGAGAATGCGCCTTCGTTTCACCCAGCTCAGCTCCCTCCTGGACTAAGAGCAGGCCTTGGGAAGCACGGCCTTGGTGGTGGGAGTTTAGCATGAGCAATAAGCAATTCTGCTCTGTGCCTCAGGAGTCTGCCTGGTGCGTTCTGTGGGCCCAGGCCAGCCGGAGGCCAGCCGGAAGCCAGCCGGAGGCCAGCCGGAGGCCAACCGGAAGCCACCCGGAAGCCAGCCGGAAGTCCGCGCCCAGGCTGAGTGTGGACGTCAGTGGATAGTGGTTCTATCTTATTCTTTTCTGCACCCACGTCTTTTGTTTTCATTATCCCTTCTCCACGAGGCTTTTATGATCAGATCTTAGGCTGCTTATATCTCCCCCACATCCCTTCCCAGCCCTTTCTCTCTTACTCTTCCCATTAGTCTACTCCTGTTTTTCTTATTTGTTGGGTTTACTGTCTCCTCTTCCTAGGATAAGGTTGTTTTACCAAAAAATTACCTTTATTTTTAAGTGTTGTGTACACACACACACACACACACACACACACACACACACACACAGACGAAAGCATGCATGAACATTGTACATGTAGGTATGTGCACATGAGTGCAGGTGCCCACAAAGGCCAGAGGCATCAGATAGATCCCCTTGGAGCTACTGAGTTACGGGCAGTTGTGATCCACCAGGGATGGTTTCTGGGAGGCAAATCCAGGTCCTCTGCAAAGCCAGCAAGTGCTTGTAACCATTGATCCACCTCTGCAGCTCGAGGGGGGCAGGAACTTTTGTCTGTTTCAGGGTCGAACCCCCAGAGTTAAGAGAATGCCTGGAATTTGATAACAATTTTCAAAAGACTGGAAGAATGGCTACTCTGAACAACCTTGGGCTCAGTGTCCCTGTAGCCAGCTGAACCTCAGAAAGAGAGCGCTTGCTTTGGAGCCTGACAGTGTTATATCCCTTCCAGGGAGTTGTAGAGGTAGGTGCTATGTTGCAAGGATTGAAGACATTGGACAGACTCATATCCTGGCTCCATAACTTAGCAACTGTGTGACCCTAGCAAGGTATTTAACCCCTCTGACACAGACACCGACACTGTCAGTGCTACAAGGACAAGAATCTGCCATTACCAAAATGGCTATGAATCTGCCATTATCAAAATGGCTACAAGGTCTGGGTAGGGAGGGGTGGTGGTGGAGGGGTGGTGGTGAACTCAGCTAAGCCTTCCTATTTAAGAGGCAATACTCACGGATGGTTATTTGGTAGAGGGGGAACTTCAGGTTAACCCAGTTACCCAGGGTCTGGTGTTGAGGAGGTACTCCGTGATTACTGCTAAGTCATCCTCACCGATCAGGAGGTTGTAATTGTCGTCCGTGGTTTACAAACAATTGATAGACACAGAGCAAATGTTAGATCCAGGACCTTTGGATGAAAAGGAAAGGGTATCTAGTTTATGGATCTCACCTGAGGATGGGGAGTCTTTTATATCATCTTACCCAGAGGGAGAGCCTGGGGGTGCAGGCTCAGACTCACGATGATCCTCTAGCTTGTGGTTATAGGATGTATGGGTTACTTCAGTTCAGTGTAGGGGGACAGCATGGCCTCACAGCATCGTGCCCACTGTCTTTATTGCGAGCACATTCTTTTCCAGGTTCAGTGAATCATCCTTGGTTGGCAGGTAGGCCACTCTGAATTTTTTTTTTAGCTGCTCCCGAATTCTTGACAATGTTGAGTCAGTCCTTGGCAGGACATTGCCAGTGTTGTGGCAGTTGGGACAATTGATGTCGGCCAAGTGGCTTAGTTAGCTAACCTATCTGCTCTCTTTATACATGGCCGAGTTTGCCCCTGTTCCGGAGAGTCATTGAGAGAGCAATGGTAGTCCTTTGGTCCCTGCAGGACGGGTGTTTGCAATTTCAAGGGCGGGTGGAGGTAAGAGGAAAGAGGGAGGGGTTTATTTGTAAACAGTAAGTGATGGAGCCTTTTAACCATGCAGGCTAGGTTATTCGTGCTTAAGAAAAGACTCAGGCATGCACACAAATACACAAACGCTCTGTGATGAAAAGCTGTGGTGTTTATTGTACAAACAGCTGTGTTTGCCTGTAAATGGTGCAATTAGAGCAGTGTTAGGGATAATCAGTAGATTGTGGCCTTAACTAGGGTCATCTCTTTGAGCCTCCCAGGAAGAGCTGCTGAAGGAGAATGGCGTGAGAGAGGGACCCCCAATGGCAGTTCTTTCCTTCATTCACCAAAACTCATTCTGTTTTCAGAGTTGTGGCTTTTGATCATCGGTCACTGGCAAATGGTTTGAGTCTTTCGTACAAGATCAAGAGTACAAACACATGATGATGAGTGTTTGTATATTAGTACGCTCAGTGCGAGAGTGTGTGAGGCATGGTAGCATCACTCTAGCCAGGCAATGTCCTGGGTTAGCAGAGAAGACACAGGTTAAAGGCGTGGTTTGGCTGTGGAATACATACTTATCTCTGCTGATCCCCACCCCCACCGAAACAAGCTCTCAATTTTTCTTGCTGGAAACTATCCTCTGTCTGAACTTTCTTATTTCATGATATTTCAGTGGGCAATGACTGCATAAAAGTGGGTATGCGACCTAGGATTAGCCAATCAGAGCAGTCATTGAAATCTTTTGGCCTCTATCATTGGTTCAAGAGTAGGCAAGTGACTTGAATCAAACCAATGGTGGAGTATCTTAGACTTGTGTTGTTCCTGAAAGGATGGAGTTACATTCTTGAAGGTTGCTAAGCTGGTAGAATATAAATCTGGGGCATCTAGTTTGCGGTGAGAGACGAGGAGGAACAGCCTGCCTGAGAGTCAAGAAAGACAGAGAAATAGAATAGAGGAAGGAGAGGGACATGTCCCTCAGGACATCATTAGAAGCCCTGGATCATGTCATGCCTGCAGCCAATTTATCCGTCAACTTTTAAGTTACATGATACGGTGAACTAATAAATTTTCTCTCCGTCCTTCTCTCCCTCCCTTTCTCCCCCAACCCAAGGTTGTCATCGGAAACCGAATCCTGACTGATATGTTTTGCTTGCGTACTCTTCTTTCTGTCCACAAGGCCACAGGCTTCCGAAAGCAGAAAATTTTGCCTTCTCCATCTCTGTAACCTCATTGTCTAGCACAAGATAGTTTCAGGACTGAACAGAGGCAGTCAAACAAGAAAGGTACCAAGAGAGTTCACACCAAGAACATGGTATAATTTGTTCACCCAGGGCAGAGGCAAAATGGAAAGATGGACCTTTTCTGAACCACCCTGTAAGGAGCCTGGGGAAACATACAAAGCAGACTGTGGAAGACGGGGATAGCTGGATTTCTATAGTGATCATCAGTGGAGAGTGGTGTCAGGATCCAGAGACAAGGAACAGAAACAAACGGGAAACGCGGCAGTTCAAGCTCAAGAGTGCACATCCAGAGGAAAACTGGCAGACAGAGATGGCCGCATGGATTTGGAAAACCAACGTCAGCGTTTGTGGTCTGGCATTTTATAGAGAAGCTGGAAACATTGCTCAGTATACCTAAGGTCCTAGAACCACAAAGGAAAAAAATAAAACACAGTTAAAATTATCAAGGGGGCGGGGGGAGCAACCTGTGCTAAACGGGGATAAGAATGTTGGATGCTTTCCCAGGAGGCTTATGGTAGTAAACCTGGTGACTAATCAATTGGGAGTCACCTGAGGTGAGCCTGTGGGCATACCTGTGAGAGTTTATCTAGATTACGTCAGCCTCTGGCTACGCCTTTGAGGGCTTGTCTTAAATAGGTTAATTGAATGGGAGGACACACTTTAAAAGAGGGCGGCACCATTCCCTAGGTTTTGGCTTTGGGACTGCACACACACACACACACACAGAGAGAGAGAGAGAGAGAGAGAGAGAGAGAGAGAGAGAGAGAGAGAGAGAGAGAGAGAGAGAGAGAGAGAGAAGAATAGCAGCTGTCATTGCCCTCTGCCTTCTGACTGTGGGTGAGCAATGCATTCTCCAATGCAGGCCCAGTTCATTGAGACATTGTGTCAGCCCCAACTCCCAACCAGAAGAAACTGTTGCATTTCACTTCCGGACCCTGACTCTCCACACACTTCTGAGTGAGAGCCACATCGACCACCGGAATCCTTCAATTTGTTCACAGCTTTCCCTCTATAGACGGTGCTTGCTCCCGGACAGAAAAGGGTATCTCTCTGGCTTGAGTGAGCCAAACATTGAATAGTCCTGAGCAGGAAACAGTGCTAGGAGTGGTTGGGAGTCACCCTTTTTAGAATTCTTAACTCCATCCCATAGGAAAGCTTGGTCAGTGTCCTTTCTTCTCCATCCTCCCGCTCCTCTAAATCCTTCTACCCAGAGCACTCAAGAGTGCTCTCCTCTTGCACTTTAAAAGTGGGCAGCACCATCCCCTAGGTTTTGGCTTTGGGACTGCACACACACACACACACACACACACACACACACACACACACACACACACACACACACACACAAAGAATAGCAGCCATCATTGCCCTCTGCCTTCTGACTGGATGAGCAATGCATTCTCTTGTAGAGGTCATAATTGAGGAGCCAAGAAATTCAGAGTCAATTTCAGGTCTCCAGGACCTTCATCTGTCAGTCTTTGGAAGACCTTCCCTCCCTGAGCTTCTGCAGCTGTTGGTGGTACAATTCTGGGAACTCACGATGAAGCGAAGCCTCGAATTCTTCCCACCCCTGCGAATGGGACGCAGTGCAGCTCAGAATGCAGGCCGAGCATTATGACCTCCATGTCTGTCTGGGTTGTGCCTTTGTGGGCTAGCTGCAATCTCTTCAGGCTGACCCTGCTTTCTGTACATGCCCTCTTGGCCATACCTCCCAGAAGGTGCCCAGGGTTTGATTGGGAAATCTAAAATTGGCAATAACTAAAAAAAAGGAGACAAAAATGTTGGTCCACCAGAGACCAAAAAGGGGTTCCAATAAATGAAACTTCAACATTTAAATGACTCAAGCTAAATTCCTCCAGAAAGTTCCTGAAAATAAAGATGATTCACTTAAACACCCAAAGATAGCATTTACGAAAAAGGCACTCTGCAGAGAAATCAATCTTAATGTTGCCTTCCACAATCCCCAAACCCTTACACTCTATTAAGAAATAACCCTTTAACCTTTCCCCGGGTCTCCAGGATCAGGACCCTCCCCAACTAAGACCTCATTCTGCCTCAGATGTGGAGAAACAGGAGGGATGGCAGTGGTCACCCACTGAACACTGAACCCAGGAAGAGTCCTGGTCCTTTGGTCCCATCTGGGAGGGAAAGGGAGAGTCATTAGAAAAGTGTCCAGAAAGCCCCGAGTTTTGGAATTCTCTCTCAAGGAGAGAAGCAAAACTTTCATCTGTCTTCGGATTAATTTCTTGGTAGCTTAGAGGCTGGGACAAGATCAAATGACAGCGTGAACAGCCGCTTTCTTTCCTTGTCTCAGAGCATAGTCTTTCCATTACAGCTGCCCTTGTATCTATTTGAAACATAGCAAGACAGATGCATGAAAACATATTATTTATTCATTCTATGGATTTTTCTTTGCTGTCATGCAGAATTGGGAATCCTTCGCAATAATCTGGGGTCCTGCTAGGTCTGTCATCCGGATGCTGTGAATTGCTTGAATTTTTTTCTTCTTTTTAAAAGGCAACCCACATGCATGCACACACATGCACACGTGCACACAAACACTGGATAGCACATATTGTTCCCTGGATGTTTATCACCATGGTAGGGTACATGCACAACTTCACCTGAGTCTCATGACTCCCTTACGAAAAGAGGCATCGGGTTGGGGATTTAGCTCAGTGGTAGAGTGCTTGCCAAGGAAGTGCAAGGCCCTGGGTTCGGTCCCCAGCTCCGAAGAAAAAAAGAAGAAAAAAAAAAAAAAAAAGAAAAACGAAAAGAGGCATCGTGTACTGTCTGCAGTTTAGAGATGAGGTAACAATAGGTTTAAAGATGTAAAGTAATTCCCTCAAGGCCACAAGAATACTTGATGGCAGAGTTAGGGTTTAGATACATATGTTTCTGGTTTCAAAACTCATGCTGTTGATTATGGTTTCTGCACAGGTCATGATTCATCCCCTGTCACCTTGTATCTTCAGGTTTGCCACAAAGAACGAGCTCAACTGATGCCTTGTACGTCACTGACTCATCACGGTGAGGAGTTTTGCCTGGGTAGCCTTAAGTCCTGTGGTTTTGTTATCATTTTCCTCATGCTGGATTTTTACTTTCTTGCATATCCAACATTGAAGATCTTAGACGGCCTCGATTGCCAAGGGTTTGGCTCTAAGTTCTGAATTTCCAATCCGGAATTAATAGATAGATGCCAGAGAAGTAACTGAGCTAGAACTCCTGACTCTCGGTCTAATTAGCGAGCTTGATGATGATGATCTTGTTTACAAACTCTGAGTCATCCGTCCCATTACTCAGGGCATTCAGCTAAGTTTCTTCATTTCCATCACCACCGTCACCATCACCATCCATCAGCATATATTTACAGAGCCCTTTGTGCTTGCCAGGCACTTTCCTAGACTCTGCGGAGAGATATCAAGAAGTACAATATAAGTCACAGTGCAGAACTTCCTATCCAATGGGAAACCAGCAAGGGCCTCACTATGGAGACAATTTAGCCCAGCCCTTCGGGAGAGAGTTGTTTGCGAGAGAGAAGGAATCTTGTTAGCATTATATTATCCTGCATAGGAACAATATGAACAAGGGGAGAATGGTATGGATATACACATTTAAAGAAATGAAAGCAGTCAAAAGACATTTAGAAGTTCTTACCCACCCATAACATATTTTAGGTGGTGGGAGGCAGCTTAGCAAGTCATCACTTCTTTCTTCCAGAATTAAAATCATCCCTTCTCACAACCAAATTCCTTTACAGGCTTAGCTGTTTCCGAAGTCTGTGCCATCTCATTGTCCGCTGTGTCTACACCAGGGCCAGTACCACGTTATTTAGATTCATAGAGCTTGGTAATGCATCTTGACATGTGGTAGAGCAAGAACCTTCTCTCTGCTCCATTTCAAGATAGTTATGGCCATCCTTGCCCATTGCCCTCTCCATACACATTTTAGAAGTTGCTAATCAAATTCCCTGAAAAATCGTGGGGGGGGCAGGAAGGGGATGCTGTGAGGCATAGGGGGAGTGTAATGGACCATGAGGCTGGCAAAGTAGTTTGAAGGTCAAATATTGGAGGCTTCAGTTGTCCAGCTAAGACGGGCAGGACCGATAGCACTTCTGGGTACTTATAAAGATGTGGAGACCACTTCCATCATCCAGAGCCCTTGTTTACAGTGCCTTGCACATAGATTGCTACAGACTGGTTCAACTGTGCACGACCCTGACGTCAGCAGTGCGAGCTGACAGAGAACGCAGCCTGTACCAGAGGAGCACAGAAGGGCTTGTCTACCTGGCATATTCAGAACTCAGACATGACCTGGTTCTGAAGCCCCGAGGCAGATCCTTTCTCTCTGCCTTGGTCTTTCCACTGCCTCTGCCCCTCTTCATATGCAGCCCTCTCTGGCTGCCATCTGTCACAGTTACAGATGATTGGACAAGGATAAGGAGAGAGAGTCGGCTGCCCATTGTGTCTTCCTCTGAGAACTGATGTCAGCCCTGGATCAGAAATCACGGGAAGCAACCCCGGCCTTTGGGCAAGGAGAGGGAGCACAAGAGCCCCCCTAGGACAAGCCTCTGAGGACCCCCTGTTCTCTCAGCCATCCCATTCCATTAGCCAAAAGACAAAGACATGAGGCAGAGACACGCCTCCACTCTACTTGCCTCTCCTGTCTCTCTTTCTTCAGTTTTTATTTATGTCTCCACTCCAAACGGTTTCTTTGAACACTTGTTATAAACCGGGTACTTAGCAGGCAAATGTGGACAAAATGATCTTGGGTTCTGTCCTCAAGGAGCTAATAGTCTGATGAAGGAGACTAGCTCTGAGAAAGCTCCAGAGACACTAACACACACACACACACACACACACACACAGAGAGAGAGAGAGAGAGAGAGAGAGAGAGAGAGAGAGAGACCTTCCTCACCAAGTATAGCTCTCCCTCAGGAAACCTCTTCCAGAATAGAAGGCGAAGATGAGATAGGAAGACATTTGAAAATCTCACCTGGGTTCCCATTTGTTTGGTAGAATGTCCAAAGTTTTCATGGCTCCCCTCACTAAATGGCATCAGCCATTGTCGATGGGTGAGCTTTTTGTATTATAGGGAAAAGACAAACAGGGATAGAATATTCTGGGATAGCTTCAATTCCCAGAGGACAGAGGTGAAACAGTCTTCCCTACCGGCTCTTCTGCTGGACCGATCTGATAGACCAAAAGAGCAGAGGATGCTTAAACGAAGGAATAAGATGGCGGTATAGCCTTGGGCACAAGGCCCAGGTGTTCTCACGCCTTGAGAAATGAACGGCACACCAACGGCTTCTGCATTTCTATATAGGCAAGGTATGGTGAGAAAGAAGAGCTGAGGTATTTAAGAATGGTATTTAAAGATCTCTAACGTGTTTCTGCCTTCAATATTGTGTGGTTCCATTTGCATTCCTGTGGTAATAAAATAGGTGTGGTAGGATCTGTGAAGAAAAGTTTTTGTAATTTATTTATTTATTTATTTATTTATTTATTTATTTATTTATTTAGAGTCTGTAAGCTCTTAGATACTCTACTGGTATAAGATCACACTTGCAACGTTTTGTGGGCGAATAACCGGAGGTACGAGGAATAGTAACAGAGGAAAACAGTGAGCTTTCCTTCCGGGTTGGAGAGACCAGAGAACACACTCAAAACAGTTGACGGTGTCAGCTTTGCCACCCACATTGACTTCTAAACTCAGACTCCAGTTCCAGGCATAACTGCGGACAGCTCCGTAGTGCTGAAGGTAGAGGTATGAGGCTTATGCTCTTTCCAACTCGCTGTCCACCAACTCATCCATCCCACAAACACTTGCTGCCAACCTCTTACACACAGGCAGCATCCAGAGACAGGTCAGGAGAAGTTGTTGAGCATTTTAAAGCCGAATACCACCTTGGAGGAAATGTCTGGAATCCACTACAACACAGGTTTCAGAAGAGAAGCAAACACAGGAAAGGGAGACAAGTTCAGTTTAGAAAATCAGGTTAAGAAAGACGAGGGCCAGTAGGCAAAGGGAGAGGATCAGAGAGAGAGAGAGAGAGAGACCAGGGTAGTCCGATCAAGGCACACTATAGAGTAATGGAACCAGGTATTTCGTAGGGCTAATACATGATAATAAAATTTTAAAAATAGTAAAGTAATGAAAGGAGTAATCAGGGAAGCTTTCATAACTGCTCTCATTAATTGAATGTCTACTATAAACCAGGCTCCATATATACATTACTTCTAAGTTCATAAGACAGCCACCAAGAGAGGACATGGGTCTGAGATCACATTACATAAATGATGTCCCGGCGTGAAGGTCCACGTTGTTTTCCTTCAAAGCCTGGGCCCATATTCTACCTTCATAATTCAATAGGAGCATCCTTTTCACCTCGGGGCTGGGGGGACATAATAGTTATGTGCCCCCTGGGATTCTGAAGAAGTTCAGCCCCTTTCCTAGGTGCCCCTTTCCCCTGGGACAACACCTGATAGAGGGAGGAGAGACTCTCGGACTATCTGAAATGTGTTGAATGTTCATCAGACATCTTTTGGGAGAGTAACAGTTTCCCTATCTCGATAAAGCAAAAATGTCACTAGCTCATGGGACCTGGAAGTCTGCCGTAGATGAGGCTTCAGATTGGCCAAACTTGGTGGAGGAGGAGATTGTGTCCTTTCATCAAGACTCTGTCCCTTTTTGCCCCAGACCTCCTTCCTTGAACTTGGAAGCAAGATGGCTTGTAGGATTCCCAGAAATCCACCCTCCTTGCTTTGCAGCACCAACACAAAAAATATCTTCTCTCTTCCATCTCTGAACATCAATCACAGGTGAGATGCCGAGTGGCCCCACATGACCTGCACATGCTTCGATAGGTCAACCTGAACTGCATGACTTCCCCTGTGGGGAGGGTCAGGTACACAGGGTATGTGGATGACACACTCAGAGTCTCCTGAAGCAAGGAAGGAATCCTTAAACACCAGAAGAGAGACAATGAGGACTCAAGCAAGACAAAAACCAATGGCAAACACCCAGTGAGAATAGCCCCAGTCAGTCAGGTTAGGGCTTCCTGTTAGGTTTCATTTTCTGAGGAGAAGCAGGAGGACTATGGGGAGCTCAGTATAGGAAAGCAAGAGGCCTTGCTCTGTAGACTTTTGGTCTGCCCAGGTCACTGTAGAACCTGTCATTCTAATGCAGATGATCAAACTTATTCACTTCTCCGCCATTGGCCAAAGGCTGCCCAACCTCATCCCCTTCAGATCTTCAGGACAGCTTTGCAGAGAACAAGGGCAGGCATGACTCCCCTGTTTCAGGGGTGAAGAAAGTGAATCAGCGGGATACTAAAGTGACCTTCGCAAGGTCACTCCATTGGTTAAGTTGCCAAGCTGTAACTTAACCAGCTCTTCAGCATAAGAATTAATTGAAAAGCTAAGGGAAAAAAAATTTCCAACAGGAAACAAGATTGGTTAAGTGATAAAGGACAAATCTCATTGGCCAGACGAAAAGCTGCAGAGGGAACAGCTCTGCCAGTTGGAATGGCAAAAATCAGGGAGCTTGGCCCGATCACCCAAGAAGAGAACAAAGAAATCGCTAGAATTTATAGGCATAAGAAGAGAAAAATCAAAGAAAGAAATGAGATGCGGCCTGCAAAACACATAAAAGGAAATAGAAAAAACATTCTTTAAAATACACTGGGAACAAGAGAAAGATAAGGGGGAATGTTCCTTCCTAATAGATGATGAGGGAGAGCCGATAATAGATGACACCAGAAACGCATGGGTTTTTAATGCTCTGTCCCTTGAGTATCTGGAACTAACTGCATGCAGACTAAAAAGCAAGGACAAGGGCCAGAGAGTGGAGGGCAAAGGACAGCACCTGACAGGAACTAGAAGCCTGGGATTATGCAGGGCCTGGGGGGAGACCTAGATGACACGCCCCCCAGCTCTCACTTCACTGACCATGCCGCTGAACAGAAGGGATGGGGATAGTGCTGCCCAAGGTCACTCAGTTAGAGCTGGCAGAGCAGACCTAGACCCTGGGCTTCTGGCTTCAGTGCAGCACGTTCCTCTCCCTCGTGGGACATGGAGAGGAGAGAGACAGTGATGGATAAGCCAAGGCATATGCAATCTAGTGCCAGAGTCAGGCAGGTGCACAGAGAACCGACTGGAGCAGCGTTGAAGGACAAAGCTTAGAAGAGTTGGAGACAGAAGGCAGGGAAGAAGATGACGTGGGGTTGAAGCCTCCGACTAGTCTGGTTCATCTGGTTCACTGGGGTCTTAGCCTCTAAGTCTCTTACATTCCAGAGCTTCTAAGTTACTGACGCTTGTCTGGGGCTTGGATTCTTCCTGTCTTGCTTTGTGTCCCGTATCCACTTCCTGTTGCCTACAGAGAGATAATGCCAACTAGCAAAATGCCCCAATACCCCAAAGCATAACACTGTATTTATCTTGTTGTGGGCCAGTGATTAAAGCTGGACTTGGCTGGATGTAGGGCCTGTGGTAGCTGAGGTTTTTTCCCCCTTGCCGGGGAGGCTAGTCTGCTGTTGGCTGATCTAGGCTAGCCTCAACCTGACGGCTTGGATGGCTGGGACAAATGAGACGAAGGAGTAAACGAATGCCCAGCAGGCTAGCCCAGGTGCATCTCATAGCACGGCAGAGGCACATGGCTAAGAAGCCAAGGTGTACAAGACATTGGAACATATAGGCCCTTTCAACGTTCTGTCAACAAATACGTTTGCTTCATCTCATTGGACAAAACAAATTACACAGCCAAGTCCAAGGGCAGTCTGGAGTCAGTTCTCTCCTTCGATCATGTGAATTCCAGGGATTGAACTCAGGCCCTGGGGGTTTGTGGCAAGCTCCTGGACCTGCTGAGCCACCTTGCCAGCCCTAGATTGCTGCTTCGGAGCCACCATCTCCAGGACCATACTGTGACAGCCCCAGTAGCCTAGTAAATGTGTCTTGGCCTTGGATGTTCCACCAATGACATCAGGAGGCTTTGAGACAGTCCTTCTTTGGTAGCTCAGCTCACGCAGACAGGAAAACACACAGTGGAGACACCATCTGCGCGAAACACCTGCTGGTCTACATTCTAACAGCTGAGCATGACCAGCCTCTCCTCCTCAGGAGCTCCTCCTGTGAAACATACTTCCTGTGGGACAGATCCTAACTCGTCTCTGCTTCCTGGACGAGGCGAAGTCTCCCTAGTTCTAGCTCCTCTACCTCCCACTGTCTGGCCTTATACCCCTCCTGCATCTGCTCACCACTGGCTAATTGATTCTATTGCCAGGAAGATGGATTTTCATGGATTTAGGATGTCCACGTCACCCTCAACAAGATAGACTGGTTAGGGTTTTGTTCCTGAAGACCTTGATGATAATGTAGTCTTAGAAGAAAAAGTGTGATAGTCATGTTCTTAGGTACCCATGCTAAGCCTCTGAGGCAAACAGCCTGCCAAGGGTTGCACCAACTGGGTGTTGAGCACAGTTCAGATAAAAAGGGCTAAGTGGAGGCTGGAGACAGCCAGGGGCCCCTGCTTAGAACCTCGTTCTGTCCACTGTGCCTGTGCTTGGTAAGTGCCATGCCCTGTACCACAGTGACAGGTGCTACATACACAGTTATACATGGCAGGGGGCCCTGAAGTCTTGGGGTGATCAATCTGTCACCATGACACTGAGCAATTAGTGCACTTCTGAACCTCAGGTTCCCCACCTCTTAAAGTCAGATGTTTGGTTTATGACGCTTCATCTTCTTTCCGGTTCCGGAATCCTTGAGGGATGGCTCTGGACCAAGATGGGATGAAGACCTAGAAGACACCATGAGAACTCTGAGCATAAAGTGGGAAGTGTGGTTCTGAAACATTCCCAGTACCCAACTGACTGAAGGGTGTGGAGAAAGGATTTAGAAGGAGAACAAAGTGCCGAGGGGTTTGTTGGAGACAGGGGTCTCTCTGTGTAATCTTGGCTATTGGCTGTCCTGAAACTCACTCAGAGATCTGCCTGCCTCTACCTCCCAAGCGCTGGGATTAAAGGCATGCGTCACCACCACCCAGCAAGGTCTGGGATTTTTAACCCGAAAGTGTCAGTGGGACATTGACAAAGAAAACTGGTCATAGAACAAGGATGAACACTGGCCCACGGGAGATAACCTCCTGGGAATTACACACAAAAGCAAGGCGAACTATGCATCTTTCTCTAAATAGGAAGAAATAAACTATATGGGTTAAGATATGTGCATGTACGCATCTGAGCATTCGCGTGTGGGAGAGGAGAACGCTCACTGGGCACACACTCATGGGAAGGAAAAAGATCTAAAGGTCCCAGTAGATAGGACCACAGGGACACAGGAAGACAACCGTTACAAAACGCAGTGACAGATGGGAATTGCACATAAGGTGGATATGCCCCCTTGTGCATCTGAGAGCCACGGCACTGGAGAAGAAAATAGCCAAGTCATTGTTCCTTCCTCATGGGGAAAGGAGCCTGAAACTCCATCTTTCTTAAGCATACAACTTTGCATCTTCTAAGGGAGCTGAGTGCCTGGCAACCTGAGGTAAGCAAGACGTTAGGTGCCAGGGAAGTAGGGATGAGTAAGAGGGTCCCTGTTCTAAAATTAGTGCTGGGTGGGGTGGGCAGACAAGACACACGTCTGACTCATGCAGGAAGCCTGGGATTCTGGGACTCTTTGAAGTGCTGTAAGCAAAGTGAGTTATTTTGAAAGTTGACTTCTGGGAAGGCCTCATGGAGGAGGTGGCATTTGAGCCTCTCCATTTGTCCTACCTCTAACGCAAGAGACAAAGAAACACTGGAAATTATAGAGGCATTATCTATAGGCTTTGGCAGAAGAAGAAGGGCACAGGGCAACAAGAGGAGTAGAGAATGTTCTGGTCCACGGATGTGACTAAATTTAGAGGTGGCTTAGTGGGGCAGTTTTCTGCCTTGGGTGTCTCAGTGACCACAGGGTACAGGAGCCAATACTCTGATTTAATAAGTAGAACCACTACCCAGGGGATGGAAAGTTCCCTGTAGTGGTGGACGGTCGGGCAGGGGGTGGGGCCGGGGAAGAACCAGTTACAAGCAGGCAGGTGGATGTGGAAGGTTTCACCGGCTGTCTCGGAGGGTGAAGCAGGCCAAGCCGCAGAGGCATGGAAGGCTCCAAAGCCTGAGGGACGGTGCAGCAATGAGCTGCTTGAGCAGTGAAGCAAGGAGAGCAGCTGAGATGGCAGCTGAAAGATCCAAGGGGTCAGTGGAGAAGGGAGGCAGGAAGCATTCGCGGGGGCCCTTAGCTTCTACCTGCCGCGCCACCTGAGGCCTGGGGCTGCAAGGGAGGGGCCTCAGGGGCTTTGCCAGCATCTGCACAGCTGAGCTTTGGGCCAGCTGCGGTTCTCTAAGCCTAGGGAGGACTGCTCTGGTGAGAACACATGCAAACAAGTTTCGGACAAAGCAGAATGTTCACCTGGCGGGCACTGAAGGCAGGGGGCAGGTGTGGGCCAGACCCATTTCCCCCTCCCTACGATGCTCCTACTGGGCTCCTCTATAGCACCCGCCTCTCTTTCTTCCTCTCTTCCTCTCGGCTTCTTCCAGCTCATCCTCTGGTCTTCTTTCCTTCTAAGCAACAAAAAAACGTATTAAGCATTTATTACATGCATGCTAGGCTTCTGCACTGAGGTTTAAGAGATCCTTTGAGAGAGGAAAAAACCCAGGCCTAGTTTCTGTTTTCTCTTCCCGAATCCCAGCTGGAGTCTTTTGAGGACCCCATGAGTACCCGACCTGAGCTGGGCAAGAGAAACCTTGGGGCTACTCCATCCTAATGCCCACCGACCTGGTTGATGGCGTGCCAAAGGGGATTTGAAGTGGGACTCTCAAGTTCTCACACAAGTCTACTCCTTGCATGAGCACATTTTCTGCTCAGCCAAAATTATCTCGCTAATGTTAATCTCATGCTCTTTCTGTTTGCTTTGCTCTAATTCCTGGCCTTCCCAGATGGTTTAGAGGGAAAGTAGGAAACTTTGGCTGGGAGGATTATTATTAATAATAGTAATGGCAGCCACCACTTAGGAAGCAGTCATAAAAATGCCAGGCACTGTGTTAAGCAAACAACTTTATCTAGTTCTTACAAGGAACTCTGTAACCTATACATCATTTCCCTGGATTCTCAGATGAGCACACTCACGCCCAGAGAGGTTAAGTTACTTTGCCCAAGGTCACACAGCTACCAAGCAGCAAAGCCCATATTCGATGCTGGAACCACTGTATCCTGTATCTGTCCTAGTAAGTACTCTACATCAAGACCTTTTAACCTTCGAATATTCACAGGTACCTGTCCCTTGGTACCAGAGTTCAGATGGCCCCCTTCCTTGCCAACCTATGCACCTCCGTCTAATTCAGACCTCTTCAGTGCCAGTCCCCTCCCCTATGATTCAGACATCTTCAGTTCCATCGCCATGCAGACCTCTAATACCCACTAAAGAACGTCTACATTGCCTACATGGGAGGAGTGCTTGGGGGTGGGCATTCCAGCACCTAGGAGTGAGGGGCGGCCAAGGTCTCTTGGCGGCGTAAAGGACAGAGCTCAGACACATAGAACACCCAAGGACAAGGACAAGCGAAGGAGCTGGTTCCATTTTTCAATCCTGGTGACTTTATTGGCAGGACAAGGTAACCAAGCGTTGCCAAAGCTAGTTCATCAACCTGTACTTTCCTCTCAAGCGGGAGCTGAGACTCCATTCCCATCAAAGCAGTTTGGTGTCCCAGGGCAGCTACTGGCCCCTATTATGTGTCTGTCTCTGCTACCTTCTCTCCCTCCCAAGTCCCCAGTTTCCTTCCTGGACCGAAAGACGAAAGAAAGACGTGCTGCAACCTGTCAGCCCCCATGGTGCCTTTCCCCAAGTATCCTCATCCCTGGTGTGTTTAATATACTCTGCATCAGCATCAAGACTTTGTTCCAGTGCATGCTGGGTGGCCCCTGTAAAGCCTGTTCACATACTGAAATGCTGCTCCCTATCTCTTTGGGTTCAACATCATCTGTCCTTCAAGCTGAATTAAGATAAGGAGATACTGCCCGGTATAGTGGTGCATAGGCCTGGGATATATAGTGAGACCATGCCTCAAAAACAAACAAAATAGACATAGGGATGCTTAGGGCTCTATGAGTGTCTTGGGTGACATCAGATAGTTATTAGAAAGCCAAGACCCAGGCCAAGATCTCTTCATGCACACGGTGCTGTCCCCTTCCCCATGAGAACTTGAAGGCCATGTCTGAGCTGAGGCACGATATTCCAACAGGGTATTGATACTGAGTGAAGAGCAAGGAAAGGCATGAAGATGGGACAGCCCATAGTGAGTGGTTCTGATGGAAAAGAAGACAGGAGCTTCTTTTCGAAAGACCTTCTCTGCCTTGTTAATGCCTTTGAGCTGCATCCTAGGCGTGGCCCATGTGGAAGTGTTGTCAACAGCACACATGTCTACTCACCCCAGGTAGGGATCCCATGACAGATACCAGCAAAGTCCAATTTGGTGAATCAATGAGTTTTATTGAGGTTACTTACAGAAGTATTGGTGAGGGGTCACTTACAGGAGCAGAAATGACTCAAAGACAGCTGCATCACCAACGTCCACCCCAGCATGGGTGACAGCTTAGAAAAGCTGGGAACCTGGGGCACACTGCACAGTCTGCAGACAGCTCGATAGGTTGGAGTGTTGTTTCCAAGTGACTCTGGTCTAAACCTCTCTGAGGAAGCTTGGCTTGTACTGCATCTCCCAGGCAGTTGGTCTTGTCTCAGAGCCTACTTCAAAGCTCAGTTTCTTTCTGTCTGAGAGGGAAAACTCAGCTTTTATTGCCTTCTCTGGTAGGGAGGGGCCTAGTGAATCTAGTCAGTTTCAGGGACTTCCTGAAGCAATTTTGAGTTGTTTACCTTTCTGTTTAAGGAGTTTCCTGCAGGATAGAGTGTTTCAGTCTTAGAAGGAACTGTCAGACAACAGGAGGGAAGTGGTTATCACCTAATTCTGTTTAAGGAAATGGGGATTCAGAGGGAAAGCGCTGACATTCTAGTATCTGGAGATTCAAATGAAAGAATTAAAGTTGAATCTAGTGGTTTGGCTCAGTGAGAATATACTTGAAGCCGAGACAAGTCTGAGGCTTATTGTTCAATTTAAGGAAAACATCAAAAGACTGTCCATCTGAGCATGTTATAATATGCTCTGTACCCAGAATCCCAGGACTGAGGAGGCTAAGGCATAAGTATTTCAAGTTCAAGGCCAGCCTGAGCTATAGTGAATTCAACATCAGCCAGGGATACTTACTAAGACTTTGTCTCAAAAAAAGCAAGTGTTTGGATAGAGCAGTTGCCTGGCATATACAGCTGTAGATGCACCCAGACTATTAGAAGAATTAAAAAAGACTCATGTTTTCCCAGACGTTCTTGAAGCTGACTCTTGCCTGGGTCAATGGAGGACACTTAGGGACCATACCACAGGATATGGGCAAGAAGGGTATCCAGATTTCAGCCTGTGAGTGCTGAGAACAGCTACATTAACAATTTAGGATAATCTAATAGGGTTAGTAGGACGAGTCTAGGGTTTTGGGCAGAGAAGGGGCTCTGTCTTTTAATATGAGTTCCCTTGGAGAGTCCCAGAGCTCCCCAGCCTAGAGCTTGTCCCCTCGTGGAGATCTTCACTTTCCATCCTGTTCCCTGCAGAAGTTCTCTCCCTGTTTCCAATTTAGAGACTGGTGTGTATACTTTGTATCCGTCCCCTCCAGGAGACCACACACTCTGCTTGAGTTGCTTTCCTGGTATACCCGGGCCTGGTACAGAGCCCTTACACAGCAAAGGGCAGCCTCTGTGTGGCCAATACTTCCTGACTGGCACTGAGCTGCGTATGAGAGCTCCCTGTGCCCTTGTAATAGCTTCAGATCTATGAGGTTGTGGGGCCAGGACTCAGGTGTCAGTGGCCTGGCAGGGCTGCCACAGTCCTTGGGAAGTGTGAAGAATTCCCAGAGGGCTTTGGGGCCATTCCAAGGCATCCTAAGAGCATTTACTGGATCATTTAAGAGACTAATTCTTCTTAAGTGGATTCTTGTTGTGGTTGTCCTCCAAAAGCCTGAAGCACTTGCTCATATTCCCTCCCACCCCACCCATTCCTCTCCCTCCTCCTCTCGCTCCCTCCCTCCTCAACCTCCCTCCCTCCTCTCCTGCTCATTCTCTCCCTCTCTCTCTCTCCATGCAATTATTCCTACAACACAATGCAGTAAAAATTGTGCAATGTTGTCACGATCATTAAGACCCCTTCCACTCGGTACAGCAACCTGTGGGGTAAGCAAGGGGACTAGTATAATCCCTATTTGACTGGGGTGGGGTGGGGCAGCAGTAAGGGAACAAGAGTAAACTGACCATGGGTTCTTAGGATTCAAGCCAACGGCGATGGTGCTATTTTTCCTCTTGCAGAGAGAAGTGCCCCTTTTCCTTTACCCACCACCCTTCTCTGGGCATGCTGACTTTGCAACCCACCTCTACCTCCCCCCCCCCCACAACCCAAGCTCCCACATTCTCCTTTTAATCCAGGGCAGCCGTGCTATTTTTTGGAGTGCAAGAGTGACAAACAAGGAGAGCCATGCTCTCTCCACGGTCTCTCCTTTACCTGTGGGAAGCTAATACCCTGGGCACACCCTGTGTGTCTGGCATTACTTTGAGGCTGATGTCCTTATTGCTGTTTTGATTCTTCCATGTGCAATGAGGCAGTATTCATGCCAGGAACCCACTTTGTAGTAGAGAAACAGAGGTCTAACGAATATCAGTGACCAGTCCAGGATCACATTTTTGGGAGTACGGTGAGGATCAACTTTTACCAATTGACGCAAAGTCCATGAGCTGGTCTCATCATCACCTTGCTTTAACCAGCTCTCTGAGAAGAGCACAGGCTAGGCAGCAGGGCAGGCTGGGTAATAATTGGCTTCAGCCGTTCTGAGCAATATGATTCAGCCTTTCATCCTCGAAAAGTTTGTGAATGAACCAAACCCTAGGCAATTCCTTCTCAGTCTGTCACCTCCCCGTCCCCTCCAGAGGAACAACTGGAAAGTTTGTGTAGAAGCTTCAAGTGCGTCTGACCCCAGAAGAGATATGAGCGCGCAGTGGGGACATTTGTCAAACGAGAAAAACAGGACAGAGGAAGAAAGAGAAGTTGGAGGAACTACAGAGAGGGACCAGGAGTCAAGGGGACAGACCATGACAGGGAAAGACAGAATGACTCTGGAAGAGGGATGGGTGCCCTGGGGGGGAGGGGTGGAGAACAGGACTGCAATTTGTGAAGTTTACAGATAAATCTTGGTCCTTTCAGCAAAGCTTATCTGTAATGGGCTTGGCTCGCTGAGGCCCCGTCTCCCGTAGACATAAATCATTTTCTAATTTATAACATGAATAATTGATTTTGCCTCTGTAGCCTCAACAATAAATCTCCCGATCACACATGCATAAGAAAATAATAATAATGAAAGCGATCAGGATATGCCGCCATCGATTAACTGTGAGAGGGGCCACTTGACTCGCAATTCATGTTTTAAGTATTCCAGGTGGCACTGTGCCCACTGGCCACTTCTACCCCTGGGCCCTAGGGCCTGTCTGTCACTGATGGGGTGCAAGGGAGAGGTGGGGGGTGCCAAGAGAGGAGAGAAATCGGTGTGGACAGGACTGGGATTGTTTCAAATGTTTTCTTGATAGCTCACACTTGTTCCCGAGGCAGCTCTTCACGGAGCATATTGTACCTGGAAGGGCTTGTCCAGAGCAGCACAGACCCGGTCTTTTGGCTTCAAGGTGTGTATGATCCCGGTAAAGGAAGAGCAAACCTAAGAACATATGACTGGGCATTCAGGAGAGGCTGGAGGGGAAGGGGGCCTAGTCTATTCTATTGTAGCTATTCTAGCTGCCACCAAGCCAGGGGCTCTGGCATCCACTGACTTCTTCCCCCTTTCTCCCCCATCAGCTCCTACAGGTTCTGTCTCCATGGGGCCCTGTACTCCAGCTGCTCTCCACCCATGCTGCAACGTAGTCCCGCTCTCATCCGCTTCCCCACGACATGGGAATGACCTTCTACATGGCCACCGTGCTTCCTTTTGCACCCCAGCTCCCAACCATTCTTTTAGAGAATGATCTTTAAAACTGTAGGTGGGTTTCCCCGTGGCCGTCAGATGAGCATGGCTCCTTTCCATCACTCACCTCGTGACATTTCCCGAGCATATCAATGCTTGCAGTGCTAGGGGCCCAGCACAGTGCCTGGCACACAGCAAGTGACCGACAAGTGCTTGTTGGATTCCTTCCTCTCACATTTGTTTTCTCCAGCCCCTGCTTTAGATCATCCTACATGAAGTAATTTTAAATATTTATGTATTTATCATTGTGTGCACACGAGTCTGGGCGCATGTGCCACGGGGCACATAAGGAGGCCACATGATAACTTGCAGTAGTCAATCATCTCCTTCTACTATGGTGAGTTACAGGGATCAAAGTCAGGTTCCAGGCTTATGTGTACAGCGAGCACTTTGATCCACTGAACCGTCTGCCCAGGAACATTAAAAACAAACAAACAAACAAACAAACAAACAAACAAAATCACATGGCCAGGTCATTTTGTTGTTGTTAAAAAAAATGCATCAGTATTGGCTGTGGTCTCGGATGAAATCTAAATATCCTAGCCTGGTCCTGACAGGTGAGACGTGTGCCTCTTAGTTATCTGGGTTCCCACCTCAAATGCTGGCAATGGGCCCATTGATTGCCCCTGAGCCTCCTTGTCTGGGTACAAAGGCCAGCTCTGTCTAAGCACTGGTTCCCTCGTATGTCACTTGCCCATGGCTCCCCCAGGTTTCCAGGTGAAAAGACAGATGCTACAGAGTTTGAAGTGAAAAGATGTGGCCAGCTCTGGCTTGGGTTGAGTGCAGCTATGACTGTGGCAGGTAGAGTGCATTTGGGAGTGGGGGAAGATTGATGGCGGCACACGCCTACCCATGGAAGTGTGCTCCCTCTGGCCACAGTGAGCCCCGCTGATGGCAAAGCTGCTGCCATCTTACCCACTCAGTTATGCTGTGATTCGGCCCCCGGGACTGTGGTTTCCTAGCTCCCAAGATCCCTGGCCTGAATCCCAGGGTCTCTCTTACAAAGGAACCTAAAAATAGAAGCTGTGTTTATAGAGGAACGAAAAGGCAAGGGACCTGGGTAATGTTTAAATAGACAGCCGTGGTCCCTCGAGAGCACTCTGGGGAGCGTGAAGACTGTCCCACGAGGCAGGCTTTCTGGCAGGAGGCAGAGTGGCTCAGATAGCCTTGGGAAGGCCTTGCTCCCTTCTCCCTCACTAAGTCTCTCACTGCAGTCCTAGTTATGGACTCAGGCCTAGGTCTGTGTCCTGGGCCCATCCCTAGGAAGTACCTCCATAGCCATCAAACCACCGTGCAAGCATTGAGGAGAGGGAAGGAGACGTCAAGGCAAGCCCGAGGGACAGATGAAGGCATGGAGGGACTGGCAGAGCAAGGCTGCTGAAAACCGGGTATCTGGGTATCTGAAGTCACCCTGGGCCACCAGGAGCTATGGGAGCAACTCAGAGCTTTCTCACCCACATCTCTGCACAGTGCTGCTCCCAACCTGACTCACGGAAGACACCACTGGGCTGAGGTCCCAGGAGCACAGCACTCAGTCCTTGGGAGATTTCAGTCCTGATGGAATGACCTCAGACTGGTTCAGTTGCTGGTACAATGTCCCCATGTTTAATTTTAAGAGACAGTTGTGACTAGCCAGCCATGGGGTGGCTCATGCTATAATTCTAGCACATGAAGGGTTGAGAGGTAGGAGGATGGATACAAATTTGAGGCCAGCCTGGGCTACACAGTGAGTTTCAGGAGAGTTTGGGCTGCAGGGTGAGAGCTTATCTCAATAACCATTTTAATTTTAAATTTGGTGTGTGTGTGTGTGTGTGTGTGTGTGTGTTGGGGGGAGCACATGCCACAGCTTGTGTGTAGGAGTCTGCTCTCTCCTTCCACCACACGTGTTCTGGGGATCAAACCGTGTTGTCGGACTTGGCAGCAAGCGCCTTTACCTGCTGAGCCAACTCACCAGCCCTCCAAAAAAACAAATTTTAATTGGGGGAGGGAGTAGAATTTGAAATTAAAACAAGCAAATTTAGTGGCTTTGTAAATACTTGTGCACCTGTGCCATCTTCACGCAGACCAATCCAAAGCATTCCCGAAGGGAAGAGTTCTGTGCACCTCAGCCTGAAGGGGAGCTACCGTCTCTGACTCTTATCTCTGCGTATTTACAGCAGGTTGATGGGCACTGGGATGCAGATAGATTCACACGGATTTAGGCGTCTGGATTCTTTCCTTCCCAGAGTTCTGTCAAGTCAAAATGATTCTGCAGTCCTAAGCACGGTGGCTGGGATAGCACCTGCCACATTGTGGGCGCCCCTCAAACCTCCAAGGAAGCATGTGGCAGTTTGACGCCAGTTCTGTGTGCTGCCAGCCACACGCCACCCCCATCTCCTTCTTTCCATCCCTGTGGAAGTGATAATGATTGCCACCTCATGGGCTGTCATAGGACTTAAAGGAAACAACGAGGGTGTAGGATGTGGCATTGTTTTCATTGAGTGTCCATTCTGGGTCTCTTATCACTATGGCGCTGAAGCCCCAGTCGTCAGCACCGAACGCGGAGAGACAGTAAGCTTGATATATCCTGCTGGTTCTCAACGTAGGCTTGCCAGAGCCCAGAGATTTCAGTCATGCCGCAGACCCTGAGAGGAAGGGAGGAAGAGGAAGAGGATGCTCAGGACAGGGGTTTGCTTCTTGTACCTGCCCCAGGTCAGCCCGTGTAGAGCTGCTTTTATCTGACTGGCAGGCAAAGAAGAGGATGCCCTTTTGACAAGAGTTCTGTTTCCAAAAAGGGCTTGTAACTTACTACACACACCACAGTCTTGCCCAACATACGGGTTGGGTATTGTGTAAAGGGGAAAGCAAAGGAGAATGTACTCGCGCTGATTGGCCAGAATGTCCTCCAACCTCTCCAGATAAACTACACTTCAGGGTGGAGTGCAAGCCAAAGGGAAAGGGCAGCTCCTCTCTTCTCAGGTGGGTGTGGCAGCCTCTACTGTAATCCCTGAACTCAGGAGGCGGGGCAAAAGGTCAAGAGTTTCAGGTCAATCTGAGCTACACAGCAAGATGCTGTCCCAAAAGACAAAGAGCTGAGGGTGAGGTGAGCAATAGAACGATTTTAACATAAGGTCAAGGGTTTGATCCCCTTGTCAAAGCCTTTTCTCAACCTATAAATTGCACGCGCGTGCGCGCGCGCGCACACACACACACACACACACACACACACACACACTCTTACAGCCGACCCTGATCAGTTCCTCATACCTTCATGGGGACTCACAATCACCTGTAACTCCAGTCTCAGGAATCGAATGCCCTTTTCTGGCCTCTAAAGGCACCAGCCATACACTACTGCAGATACACACATACAAGCAGGAAAACATGGATACACATAAAGTGAAAATAAACAAGCAAACAAACAAATACTTTAAAAAAGAGTTAAGCCAAGTGTAGTAGGACCTGCCTGTAATTCCACCTCTAGAAAGGCTGGAGCACAGGTATCCTGAGTTCAAGGCCAGATTGAGCTATACAACAAGACATCTCACCAAAAAAGAAAAATGAAGGAAGGAAGGAAGGAAGGAAGGGAGAGAGGGAGGAAGGCAGGAAAAAAAGGAGGGAGGGAGGGAGGGAAGGAGGGAGGGAGGGAAGGAAGGAGGGAGGGAGAAAATCTATGATTCTACCGCTTTATGTTCATGCAGGGTCAGACTAGTTCCAAGAATACAAATATAAGCCAAACCAATCCCATATCCTTGGCCATGGTCATGCATAGGGAGTCATGACACTAGACAGACCACGGATGCTCTGATCGAGGCTTTTGTTGGAACCTGTGATAGAGTGAACTCTACCTCATTAGACTGTAAGATTGAGCTGCTGGTGGCCTCCATATTTGGGTCTGTCTGATGGGAACAAAACAAGATAAGAAGCAGAGGAAATGATCTGAGAGACAGGGAACAAGAAGATGTCATAGTTGGTAAAGCACTTGGCCTTAAGAAACAGGAGGACTTGAGTTCAACCTCCAGGACCCAACATAATCAGTCAGAGCCTGAGTCTTACAGGATGTGCTTATAACCCCAGCACCAGAAAGGTGCAGACAGATAATCCCCAGGGATCACTGGCCAATAAGAGGAGCCTACGTGGAGAGCTGCAGACCAATGGGAGGTGATAGCTCAAAACAATGTGGATGGCTCCTAAGGAACCTTGTACACACACACACACACACACACACACACACACACACACACACACACACACACACACACACACACAATCTGAGAGGACAAGCCGGGGTTCCAACTGCCCGATCATGACATCTCTGCGCCTAGATCCAGCTGTGTCTGAAATGAGATCTAATGGGAAGTGTTTCTGTTCCTGAGCTGATAAATCATTTTTCCACTTAAGGCAGTTTGAGCGAGTCTCTTTCACCCACCACCAATAAACCCCTGCTTAATACCTAATCAGATCAAAGCTCGTTCCTGGAAAGGCATCTCCCTTTAAAGCCGTGGTCTTGAGAAGTAACACTTACTGAAAAGTCCTTTTGGAAGCTCAGCGAGATAACCTGTAGCACCAATTTAACAACAAAGTCAGCTCCTTACTTTACTGTCTCCGGGAGGGGGAAGATGATTCTGTTTGATCCCCGGTGGTTCACTGGACTTGGCTGTGAGTGGCTGTTTCCTAAACTCCGGTCCACCCCATCTCAGACAGCGAGGATTTGCCGACGAGGTTGCCAGCAGAGGGTGGGTGGCAGGCACATCTTTGAATTTGTGCTTTGCTTTTCAAGGGGAATAGGAGAGAATTAATTTGCATAAATGAGTTGTAGTATGAAATATCAACCTCATTATCTTTGGTCATACTTTAAAGATAACAGCAGTTCCCCCGGCCTCTTTTGCCTAGAGAGCCATATGGAATCCATTTCCTCTCCGTCTTAATGGGAGAACCCATATCCCCATTTCGCAAAGCAGAAGGGCGAGGCTCACTGAAATTCCAGACAGCTCTCTGTCCAGCTGCTTATGGGTTAGGATCCAAGATAACATATGGAATTACTGAATAAAAAGAGCCCAGAGACAAATGGGGCCAGCGGAGAGCAAGGTATACCGTGCAGGAGGAGAAGCTGGCACAGAGAAGGTTTCTAAGCAGGAACGGACAGAGCCTAGGTGAGCCAAGTAACAGAGGGGCAAGGCCCCAGCACAGTGGCATCTGTTTTGCAACTAGCAGTGGGCTGGGAGTTTACCCGTTTCTGGTTCTGTTGGGTGCTGTCATTGTGTGCGTGAGCTGAGCATCCGGTTTGGAGGGGCACCATGGCTTCTGGCCTCTAGGGTCTGTTTGGAGAGGAGGTTTCTTGCCCCCTAGAGAGGTTTACTGCATCCAGGCAATTCAGTCCTCCCAAGTACTTGGGCAGGCCCTGGAGATAATAAAGAAGGTAACAGAGTGGATCTGCAAAGCCTTTAATACACAGCATTAAAGGGTAATGGGAAAATCGATGGGACTCTACAACAGGGTCACCCCAACTGCCAGCAACTGTCATTAATGGGACACCGTAAGATGGTGGGGCAAGGTCCCAGCTCCAGGGCCCCAGGTGACCTATTCAGAGATCTAATGGTTTCGTGTGCTCTCCAGCTTCTCTCTTGAGCTAGAACGCAAGGGGAGGGGCCTTCCCTCCACCCTCCCAACTTGGGCCAAGTGACTTCATGATCACTGTCACGTATTGATTAGTTTTTATGGGCCAAGCCATAGGCCAAGAGCTTTCTGGATTGTCATTTAATCCTTACAAAAACTCTATGAATCATCTACTGTTGCCATGGTTCCTGTTTAACACGTATGTAAAGCGAGGCCTAGAGAGGTGTGTTGCCCTTGGTCGTTGGCCAGGAGAAGGAATGGGTGGCTTAGCACAGGGCACGAGATGTGGAAAAGCTGGGAGGGATCTCACAAAACAGGCGGCCTGACCTCTCAGGACAGAGATGGAGCGGCTCTCCCTGGCGTGGATGTCCTCGATGGGTCAGTAGATGGCAGGACATTATAAAGCAGGTGTCGACCATTTAGTTCTGCATTCGACGTCCCCACTGTGTCGTCCAATCATCTCCATCCCCAGAGCACACACTCCATTGGCTTTGGGACTCCAGAGTCATGTGTTGAAATGAAAGGGGCGGCCATTCAGGAATTGTGACAATTCAATGCAAAGTCACGGAAGCCACTCTCTGCGTAGGCTGTAGGTGCTGAGTCTGGTTATGGTTCTTAAAAACCTACACCGTCCGCCCAGAAAGATAAAAACACATGGACCAAAACCAGCCTTTGAATAATTCTCAGACAACAAGTACGTGCTCGAGAGAGGGTGTGACCCACAGACGTGGAGCACGGAGCAGAAAAGGGAGGGAAACTCAGCCTCAGGAGTTGGTGAAGGTGAAGGTTTTGAACTCAGCTGTTAAAGGAACAAAGAGATGGGATTAGAGAGAATGCTAGAGGGGAGCTTATCTGACGGCGAGCCAGCACAGGCGAAGTCCTTGGGGCTGGAAGGAGAATCCGCACTGCAGAAGCAGGGGCTGGCTCGTGTGACAAAGGTTTTACATGGTGAGGGAGGCAACGTGCAGCGTCAACGGGGACACGCAAGGGGACAGCAGATGTAACAGATGGTAGAGGTCTCAGAATTGTGAGGCTCAAGTGACCGGATTCTTGTCGGATAGAGGGAAGCTTAGAAGGAATGGAGTGAAGGCGGCGGCAGGGAATGCCAGAAAAGAGTAAAGGATAAAGCTGACTGTGATGGCCCAGCCTCCTGGTTTGGGTGTCAGGGCCATAAGGGAGAGACATCTGAGAGAATCTCTAAGGCTTCTCTGTAGGCAAGCTGCCCGGCTTGTGAGAAGGTGGGGAGAAGGCAGGTCGCCCGGGAGGAAAGACAGAAGGCTAAACACAGGAAGGGCGCTGGATAAGTGGCAATTGTTAAAATAGCCATCTTCTCTTGAAGACTATTCTATCCCGGAAAAAGAAACCATCACAGTGGTTCCACTCAGCTGTCTCCTCCCCTTCAACCAACTCCAGTGTACTTGTACTAAGTGCCGTGTGAAGGGTTAGGGCTGTGCCCAGCATACTAGCAGCCTGTATGCCCATCTTGGCTGACTTCACCAGCCTAGAGTCCTGGTTGTCTCATGTAAGGGCAAAGGAGAAGGCAAGGTGGTCCTCAGCATCATTGAGATGATGTGTGAGGTGTGTAGAGTATTTGCTTGGGTTCCTAACACATACATGCTCAGTACATTCTAGGACATGTGAGATATGTAGAGTGTTGGGCTCCTAACATATGCATGATGGCTACTCTTTCCACAAAACCAATTTCAGCACAGCATCCAGTTCCAAGTTCCTAGTGCACCAACATGAGTTAGGATTCAACTGTGTGGGGGTTGGGAAAAGGTGGGTGGGGAGGAGACAAGGAGGGAGAGGGAAAGAGAGGAGAGAGAGAGAGAGAGAGAGAGAGAGAGAGAGAGAGAGAGAGAGAGAGAGAATGAATATGTCTGAGCCTGCAGCATGTCCCTCCTCATCTCTGAGGCTTTCAGATGGGTGTATAGCCTCCTGCCTGTGCTCCAAGGGGCTGGTGGGGATTGCGATTCTCTGGACTCTCTGCTGAGCTAGACAGCAGAGGCTCAGGACAGCATCTAGAAGACTGCCATTAGTAACCGTTATAGGTGATTCAAATGCAGGCTGAAGTCCACCGACACAAAGCCCCCAGGTGCGGTCTGCTTGTGTCGTCACTGAGTGATGGCAGGGAACTTACCTTCTCCTGTTTCCTGGTGATAAGGTCAGTCCCAGGCCTGTGGGTCTCTCAGAGAAAGGAGGAGTAAGGGAAAGAGAAAGGGGGAGCAGGCAAGCAATCTGGTGGCAAGGGCAAGGAGGATACTGAAGAAGGAAGAAAAGATGTTGGCTGGAGCGGGTGTGGTGGTGCCACTGGGCTGAGACAGAGCCCAAGCTGGCTCCCTCCGCAGTACAGTTGCACCCGGTTATTAACAGGAAGAAGAATGGGCCTCTGTATCTCAGCGGAGCAGGGCAAGAGTCATCAGCAGACGTTATTAAAACCCTTTCCTCCCCAGTGAAAGACACTTATCACTCTTCATCAGCACAGCTCGCTCTTTCTGAAAAGGAGAGTCAACTTAACAGGTGGGGACTGTCCTTTCACTCCTGTAAAAGAGACAGAGGAGGCTGCCTCCTGTCAGCTAAAAGAAACCCTGCCTGGGGCCCATGGAACTCCCCAGAATGGCAGTGAATGTCTCGAGACGAACACACCCCTGCCCCCAATGTCACCCCAGAGTCTTAGCCTGTGTGCGAGAGAGAACCTGCTGCAGGGACTCTCTGAATGGCCGAGGCGACTGCAGCGGGATGCAGTGGTATGGGAGATGGCTAACTACTGCAGAGAGATGCTGGGGCTCCGTGCTGCAGTGTGACTGCAGGGGCAGGGCCTGGTCTTAGCTGCAGCCTCCTTCCTGCTGTCCCTTGCTGTCTTCTTTCCTTCTCCATTGTGGCTTCTGTCTCACCAGAGCCATGTGACCTGAGCTGAACCACCCTTGCAAACAAATACCCACTGTAAACGGAGCACATTTCACATCCAGCCCGGTGATCCAGCCTAACACATAGACTGGTACTGAAAGCCCTATGCCACCTTCCAGGTGGCCACTGCTGCCTCCCTGCCAGGCTGCAGGCTGACAGTAGGTTGGGTGACTCTTCCTCAAATCTAACTGCCCTTCCTGGGCTGCACCCGTCCCTGATTCCACTTAATGGGCCAGCACAAGTGTCCCCTCCTGGGGAAGCCCTCCCTGCCCTCTCCAGACAGAATTAATTACTGTTTCTCATAGTTCCAGTATTAAGGCTCCTGCTCTAACAATGGCTGTGCTCTATGCTCTGTTATCCTTGTTGGGTCTCTGTCTCCTCATTACCTACAAGAAGGGGAGGGAGACAGCAGGACTTGGCCTAGTTGTGTTTGTTTGTTAGAAACAGGGACTCCCTATGTAGCAGTGAGGGGCTTGTGCACAAACATGAGTACTGAGTTCCCAGCACCCACTAAAAGTCAGATACCTGTAAGTCCAGTGCTTGGAAGCAGAGACAAGGGGTCTCCTGGGACCCGGTGACTAGGCTGAATGGTGGGTGTCAAGACAATGAGAGAGCTTGTCTCAAAATATAAATCAGGTAGAGGAATGATTGGGCAAGACCTTTGACCTCTGGCTTCTATATTTATCCACATGTATACACACATGTATGCATGTGCATGTGATTTCTTCTCCCTTTTCTCTCTTTCTTACACACACACACACACACACACACACACACACACACACACACACACACACACACACAACACACACACACACCCTAACAGCAAGTACTCTGAGGCTTTAATATGTATTATTTCCTCAGAACGGTGTCCCAAGGTTTTTAGGTTTATTTTATAGATGAGGACAACAAGGCTTGGGGAAGTCATGTGACCTACCTACCCAAGAGCACGTGGCAAGTAAGGGGGGGAGGACTGGATTATCTGAATGTGGTAAAGATTTGTTAACTGACTAATGGAGCCCGTTGCCAGTTCCCCCCATCTTGGTGTTAAATAAGCTGGCAGAGGGTCTGCCTCATAAGCCAGTCATCATCAGCTCATTCCTTCTCAAGGAGAAGAGGCAAGGCCCGAGGAAAAAGTCTGCCACGCTCCCAGAGCTCAGTCTCATAGCTAAATCCTTTTGCTTCCGTTCCATTAATCCCTACTGGCCACGCCCTCCCTGCGCCCTCTCAGCCATGTGGTTGGTCTGACTTTTCTCTAGCAATGTGGTTCCCAGTGTTCCTCAGGCCTCCAGCCAAGCCTAGGAAAACCTGCGCACTACAGCATCCTTGTTTCTGCCTCCAGGCCCTACGTGACCTGGAGGGGACAGAGCCCTGTGCAGTTGTTAGCATCTTTCACCCCGTGGGGGGCCGGGGGTGGGGGGCGGGACTCAGAAACAGCTTCTGCCTAAGACCCAGTTTTCAAGACCAATTCCAATTTTACAACCTTGTAAACTTGGTAAGCTCAGCAACTATTTCTCCCCATTCTGTGCACTCAACAATCCCTAGCAGAGAGGAGAGCGCCTAGGCAGGTAAACCCATTCCGCAATGACTGAGAGGTGGCACTGTTGGCATTCTGTCTAAGCTCCACCCCCACAGTCACCTGGCAATAGCCAGGTATGCTCCGCCCCACAGCCTGACAGTATAAAAGGGACTGCTTGCCCCCTCCTCACTCTCTTGCTCTTTCTTGCTCTTTCCCTCTTCCCCCTTTTCCCCTTCCCTCCCCATTCCCCTCCCCGCTTCTCTCCATGTGCTCATGGCCAGTCTCCTCTCTCTCTCTCTCTCTCTCTCTCTCTCTCTGCCCTACTATCTTCTTAACTCCCTCTCCCCATGCCCTAAATAAATTCTATTCTATACTGGCTGGTCCCTCAGGGGAAAGGGATGTCTCAGCATGGGCCTGCTGCGACACCCCCAGACCTCCATAGAACATAATCCCCCTCTCTTTATCTTTTCATAAATACAACATTGGTTTTGAAACATATCCTCTCTATCTTTTAATAAGCACATCAGGCTCGGCCAATAAAAATGCTCGGCGTGCAAGACTGACAACTGGATTCAGTCCTCGGAACTCAGCAGAGGGAGAGAACAGACTCCCGAAAGTCACCCGCACACACATACATCATGCACACACAAACAACAACAATAGTAAAAATGCAATTCTAGAAAAACGTGTTTTCACGAACCTTCAGACTGAACCTTCTGCAAGGCTGATTCATTAAACAGAGCTTTGATGATTATGAAGAGTTTCAGAGTGTTGCAAGAGCAGACTCTAATTATCTTGGGCTATCTTTGGCCTCTTGAGAGCCACCTATTGTCCCCTGTGCCTGAACTAAGAGCTCTGTGGCTGTCACGTAAATCATTTGGAAGGTGCAGAGAGCCAGTTTCCTTCGGAACGTGTTAGCTTAGCAGACAACTAATTCCCACTGCTGTACAAGTTACGAGTGTCACCACACTGCATCGGGGCCTATCCCAGAGTTTCCTGACTTGCTGTGACCGCCTGCCTCTCTGATGTATCCACGGATGTATTTGAAAAGTGTCTTGATTTATGACCCTTTTTGTTCTGTTACTATGGAAACTTGAAGCTGGGCGTGGTGGTGCACACTTTTAATCCGAGTTCTAGGCCAGCTTTGTCTACAGAGTGAGTTCCAGAACAGCCAAGACTACACAGAGAAATCCTGTTTTGAAAAACAAAAACAAACGAACAAAAAACCAACTCGATAAAACCTCTTCCATGTTGGAACATGAATTCGGGTTAATCTAAATCTGTCTTCCCAGGTCATAGCCACTCATTCCAACCCTTTTTTCTTCCCTCTGGCTTTGGAAGGAGTGGTCTTCCTTCTCCAACCTTATTGTACCCATCTCTCTGGACAGCAAATTCTCCAACTACCCTCATGCCCCAGTCCCTGGCATAAACTTGTAGGCTCCGATGACAACCTTCACCATGCTTCCAAGACCCTTGCATGCCATTGTCCCTTGCTTTAGATGCCCAGCAAGCATTCATCTCATTTCCACACCCACTCAACAAGAGGTGACTGAACGTTGACTGTGCACTAGGCACGAACAAGGAATCTGGTTGTGGGATCTCTTGTCCATCTAGTGGGACACAGTCCACGGTGAGACCAGTCACACTGTCTTCTTCACCCTTGTTCTTCCGATGCCTGGAACACTGCTGAAAGGAGGATCAACACATATTGGCTGGGTGAAGAAGCAAATGAGTGGCTGTTGTGTGCAGCGTGTGATGTGTTTATAAAAAGATAGAGAGATGGGGGTATGCTCTATGGAGGTGTGGTGAGGTATAGGGGGAGGGGGTGCCTCTGTGGGCCCATGCTGAGACATCCCTTCCCCTGAGGAACCACCCACATGACAGTATAGTATAGAATGGAGTTTATTCAGGGCATGGGGAGGAGACTTAAGAGGGTAGTAGGGGCAGAGAAAGGAGAGAGACAGAGAGAGACAGAGAGAGACAGAGACAGAGACAGAGACAGAGGAAGAGTAGAGAAGTAGAGGAGTAGAGGCAGCCATGAGCACATGGAGGGGGGGGAGGGGAATGGGGAGAGAAGGGCCAGAGGGGGAAGAGGGGAAGAGTGCAAGAGAGTGAGGAGGGGGCAGGCAAGCAGCCCCTTTTATAGTGTCAAGCATACCTAACTGTTGCCAGGTAACTGTGGGGTGGGGCTTAGACAGAATGCTAACTCTCACTAAAATCTCTATCCACCAGCTACTTTCACTCCGGAATCTCAACCCAGCTTTCCCCTCATGGGCCATTTGTTCTCACCACCCTCATGACCTCCAGGATGATAACCCCCTCTCGGGGACGGCCCAGAGTTCCTACTCGTTCATTGCTCTTGCCACAGCTGTCTCTCCTCTTGTTTTCTATTATCTTCTGACCTGTTTTGCTCTCAACAAAGCTCTATACATCCCAAGCGATTCAGCCAAGAACTCATCTCTTGGGGACTGCCGCCCTCATGACCCACCCACCTTAACAGTAATTAGCCGCCCGTCCATCCATCCTCATTTCTGCAAAGGGAGATAGCTAGAGTCCTGTGGGCTGCCGTCACCATGAATTCACGCTCGCCTGCTTCAGCTGCCTGCCAATTTCTTCTTTTGGAAAAAAAAATGTATATTTAAGCAATTTTCTGAAGAGGGGAAAAAGTCTCTTTACCTTCTCACTCTGACTATTTACATAATTCAGTGACCTTTTTTGAACCACGCCATTGTACCAACATCACTTTCCAAGGTAGAAATCAGCATCTCTGTCTTATTTCATACTCCGCTGTGCTCGCCTAACACTTTTCTGGAAATCTTTCCTCAGGTATCGACAGAGTACCCTCATTCGTCACTTGTAATGGTTCTATAATATTCTAACACATTATTGTTCTCTGTAGTTTGTTTAACCATTCCCCAATTGTAAGGCATTTGGGTGTTTTCCAGGATTTTATTATTATGAATGGCGCAGCCATAAACAGCTCTCTGCAAATAGTCTGTGTTTACTTCCACAGCACATTCCCAGAAGAGGGATTATTGGGTCAAAGGTCAGAGATGCTCTTACGGCTTTTGTTGTGGGGTGCCAGATTGTTCTCTCTACAAAGACCTGGTTGATTTGCAAGTCTCCGGTCCCTGCATTCCTGTTCTGGAGCCTCCTAAGGATCACCCAGGGGTTGTTCCAAATTTTCAGGGCCTGCCTGGGACACTCAGCCCTCTTGACCCTCTAGAGGTAGTTTCACCTCCACCATTACAGGCATGCCCCTGAGGCTCCCCAACTTCCTTCCATGCCAACATTTCTGTTCCCAGCATTTCTCTTTCCGTGCTCTCTGAGGAACAGGTGTCCGATTTCCTTTCCAAAAATCCTCCCTGCCTTCACACCTGACCTCGGTCCCTGCTCTGGTCTCCCTCACGCTCCAGGCAGCCACCCTTTCAGCTCTCGCAGCACCTATCTCTCCCTCTTCTGCTGCTCTCTCCTCTCAGCCTGCAAATGTTCTCATCTCCCTTTGTCTGAAAGCAGTAAGTCATGCCCCCTTGTCCCCCGAGTTTCTTCCATCACCACGGGTCTTTCTGACAGGATTGTCTGCCTGGGTCTTCCTCTAGAGCATGCTTTAGAGTCTTTGCTCCTTCAGCCATGACCAGCATGTACCGAAAGCTTCCATCCTAAGGCCACCAATACTTTTCTTAATCATCCAAACAAGTGACCCTTTATCTCTCATCATCCCTATCACCTGGTTGGAGGTTGGATCCTCACTGACACATTCTCCTGCCCGGGGTTTCCATAGCAGCGCAATTTCCTTGGAGCTCTGTCTATCCCACCATTGTATCACTGTACGAATCTGTTCTTGGGCCTTCTGCATTTTAAATGGCCTCAGTTTCTCATTGTGTTGCAGTCAGGAGACCTGAGTAAGACTGATTTTATCCCCAGCGCCCTGGTAAACTATAACCAGTCCCAGCCCTTTCTTAGAAATGTGTTTCTCCTATCACAGTGATGGGAAAAATCAGACCACATCAACCAGCACATGACATTTACATGTGACATCTGGTAAAGCTCAAACTTCCTCTGATAGTTGAGAGAAATTAGTTCTTTCTCTCTTTTTCCTTCATTTTTTTGCCGTAAGTGAGAAATACTGTGAGCATAACTGCCGATGATTCTCATTCACAGCCTTTAAGGAATAGAGATCGAAAATAACAGAAGGCACAGAATAGATTTGGGGGAACTGACCCGGGCCCATGCCTGAAACCCGTTCTGCTGTGTTTTTCTGTTATATGAGAGCTTCTTGTGTTATTTAAACTACAATGTGTAAGGGTTTATGGCACTTTGGATTGAAACACATAATTCACATGGTTTCCTCTTTCTATTCTGTATTCCCTCACTCTCAACCATTCCGTAATCACGTCTCATGATCACATTTACATGGATGATTCTTCCATAGCCCTGTCTAACAACTGTCTCCCCAGCCTTAACTCCAGCTAACTCCAGAAGTAGCTTGCGGCTGGATAACTATACTTGGACTGTTGATAAAACTTCACTCAGCATAGTTAACACCAAAATGTTCAAATTGACTTCCCTTCATCACTATCAGTCACCTGAATTTGGTACTCTCCTATCCTCTCCTTCAGCGGCCACAGACATGAGCTACCATGACCCCAGTCCACTGTTAGGGCCTCTGTGCTGTGGTTCTCAGAGTGGGATTCCCATGGATAGTTCTGTAAACTGAGGGATGATTTCCTTTCCTATGATATCAATCAATATCTTCTTGTTGCCTTTTGAGGTGGAGTCCCATGACATGAACTCACTATGTTTGAAGCTGGCTCTAAACTCCTCATCCTCCTGCCTCTATCTTCCAAGTGCTGGATTCACCATGACTGGTTTACAATATCAATATTTAGGGGAGCTCTGAGTTATATAGCCTGTGTGTGTGTGTGTGTGTGTGTGTGTGTGTGTGTGTGTGTGTGTGTGTGGTCAGAATTGATGCCAAATGTCTTCCTCTATCATTCTCTATTATTTATTTATTTATTTATTTATTTATTTATTTATTTAGGCAGGGGCCTCTCACTGAAGCTGGTGCTCATTGGTTGGACTGGCTGACTAATAAATTCCAGCGATCTGACTCTCCCTTGACAAGCACTAGTTACAGACATGTGTCGCCAAACCTTGATTTTTACATGGATGTTGGGTATTGAATTCAGGTCCTCGTGTGTATTCAATGGGCATGTTACTGAGCCCTATCCCCAGTCAAGTTTATAGATTAAGGGTAATGGGGAAAAAGCAAAGAGCTGAGACCCCCCATAGGCCTGTGTTCTGGGCTGGGTCTTTCTTTAACTGGTTTCATGACCTTGAACAAATCTTTTAACCTCTCTGGAATCTAGTACTTATCTACCAGAGAAACCATTAAGCTACCTTGTGGCATTACTTGAGCTGTGGTCCTCAGAGGACCTTCATTTTGTCCTGACTGACTTTAAAAGATACAAAGTCCCTCCTTGACCAGGTGTTACTAAAAATGGATCTTTCTCTGGGTGATGGTGACCTGTGATGCGTGCCTTTAACCCAGCACTTGGGAGACAGCAGCAGGCAGATCTCTAATTCTGAGGCCAGTTTGGTCTACAGAGTGAGTTCCAGGACAGACAGACAGCTACACAAAGAAACCCTGTCTCAAAAAAACAAAAAAACAAAATAAAACAAAATGGCTCTTTGGTGCCTGAGAACTGCAGGTTGAGCAAACTCACCAGGTGACTCTTACTTTCAAGTTAAAAACCTCCAGGGTGTTACCTTGTTTCTTCGTGGGTAAGATATGGGGGTTAGTGGGCTAAATAATAAAGCAAGTTAGTTAGAGGCGGCAAGTGGAGGAGATGGGAGTGGAGAAGATGCTTTGCTCTAGTAGAATACCTCTGGAGAAGGGAGTCCTTCTCACCCTTGGCTAAATTGCTGATGTCATGGTCCTGGGGTCAGGCTGCAGCACATGCCTGGCTGTGTGTTGCCTCCTTTCTTACCCTCTCTTACCCCCTTTCTCCCTTGCTTTTCTTTTTGCTTTTCCTCCCATCTTGGCTACACAATTCCTTTTCTTCCCTCCTTCTTCCTCTCCCTCCCCCCTCTTCTCTTTCATTTTCCCAAATCTCATTGCTACTCCGGCAAGCACATCATTATGAATACATTCATTTGCACTTACCTAATATCCTTCTCTTCCACGAAGTCTTTCCGGCTCCCTCAATCAGAGGTAAACATTTCCTGCTCAGAACTCTCATAGCACTTTGAATTTCTCTTGTGCCATTAATCATCTTTTGCCATGTAGTATTTCTAGGGCTACTGCATTGTATGCCCCTAAGGAAAGAGGCCATTGTCTTCATTTGTGCTGCTTTCCGTGGGACCTAGCAGGGTACCCTACACGTGATGACAACACTTTACATTTGCTTAATGTATAGTAATCTAAGAAGTACTTGCATAAATGTCAGAACACTGACACTGAAGAAGTGGTTTCTAAATGGACTGATGGGCAAATTCTTCCTTTTGTTTTTATCTGTCCTGTGTCCAAGAGGCAGGATTACACAGAGGCAAGGACACTGACCTTGGAGTTAACAGGCTTGAATTGGAAACCTTGTTCTACTGTGCAAAAGCTGGTGGTATTGGCAAATTGTTTAAGTTTTCAGAACCATGATTTATGTACAAGGTGGTCATGAAATACCTTCTCTTTAGGGTTGGTGTTGTTTAACTGCAATTACTCGCAGGAACATCTGGCATATAGAAGATAACTTTAAAGGACTTGTTAAATAGAATTATTCCCATCTCCCAAACCTTCGCCTCCATTATAATGTACCTCACAGACAAACACTGCCCTTACTAATTCTTTCTCTCCAGAATTTTCACACTGTGTCTTGGTACACCAAATGAAAAGTGCGTGGAATTCATTTCGTGGACTCAAAAATAGCCAATGTCACAAGGTGAGACAAATATGAAAAGCATTTGAACTGAGATGAACGAACTGTATTTGTCAGGGCGCTTTGTTGCAAGGTTCGTACATCCAATTCAAACAAGCTTAAAATAAAAAAAGGAAAGAATTTTTTTACTCCCATTATTGGGAAGTATTGGGCAAATATGGCTTAAAGCACAGCTACATTCAGGGTTGAAATAGTGAAGTCAGGGCACTGTTTCTACCTCTGGACCTTGCCTCTGTGACTTTAAGACTCTCAGCCAGTGGGAAGGTTGTATGCCAACTTGTGAGCCCAAAGGGGATAGTCCTTTCTGTCTTTGTGTCTCTGTGCAAATACCATTGACCCTACTTGGGCACTGTGCCTACACTTAAACTAATCGGCAGGTACAAAGGACACTATGCTGTGGTTGTTTCCTCCCGGGCCCCACTTTGAGGCCAGCAGGAAAGACAGAGTGGTAGACAGCCTCTTAGACTTTAAGCAACAAAGGAGATGTAGTCCCTCTCTCTCTTTTTTTAATATATATTTAATATATATCAGTACACTGTAGCTTGTCATCAGACACACCAGAAGAAGACATCAGGTACCATTACAGATGGCTGTGAGCTATCATGTGGTTGCTGGGAATTGAACTCAGGACCTCAGGAAGAGCAGTCGGTGCCCTTAACCGCTGAGCCATCTCTCCAGCCCGTAGTCCCTCTCTTAGGATGGGTGCTGGCAGACAAAACCAACTTGCAGAACCTAGCACTCCATTTCCCATAGCATGTATGTATTAGTTAGCTTGTTAGCTGCTCTTTAAAAATGGTTATAGGACCAGCAAGACAGCTCAATGGGAAAAGTCACTACTGCCACATCTGATGGCCAGGGTTCGATACCTAGGACCAACATGGTGGAGGATGAAAGCTGACTCAATTATCTCATGAGGAGAAAGGTTTATCTGGCCTGAGGTTCTTTAGGTCTAATGCAAGGTCAGGTGATCTCATGTCTGTTGTTTTTTTGGGGGTGGGGGGTTGTTTGTTTGTTTGTTTTTGTATTTTGCTTCTGGGAAAGAGGTGTCAGATAGCAAAGATGGAGTGCCCTTTGCATTTTGAATAAGAAAGTAGAGGAAGAGGTTCTGATGTCACAGTCCCTTCAAGGTCTCACGTCTGCTGATACAAGACCCTCTTATTAACTCCCATCTCCTAAAGGCTCCACCACCTCAGTCTCCTGCCGACCAAAGCCTTCCAAAAGCCCCAGGAGACATTCACCATCTAACTACAGCAATGCCCCATGTGTCAGATTCCCACTTGGTGTTGTTAAAGGGCCCATCTCATTTACTGATTAATGTCTTCACCCACTGTTAATAGAGGAAAGAAACTGTTTTGAAAAGAAACTGTTCTCCTCCTTTTGAATGTCCTGGTGCCAGGGGTTAAGGTAAACCCATGACAGGGACAGGACACAGACTTCCTCCTACAGAGTTTCTGTTCAAGGAGGTGCAAACGCCTGTCCTGTACACGAAAGAGGAATGGTCTCAGTAGCAGGGTAGCGTGCATCCCGGCACAATGGATCTGTTGGTTGCACTGGCCCCCTTCAGATGTAATCACAGAATTAGACTTTCAGATGAAAGATCGTGAAAGCCAATTCCTTCAGTGCTTGGGCATACGTCTCACACAGGCACAAGGGAAAAGGCAGGTCTTTTCTCGTTATATTAGTCAGGGTTCTCAAAAGGAACACAATCGATATTAAAAAGGAGGTTATTAGACCGACTTACAGGACATAGTCCAGGTAATCCAGCAATGCTTCTCTCACAGTGGGAAGGCTGAGTATCTGGTAGCTGCTCAGTCAACAAGGCTGGATGTCTCTGCAGTCCCAGTCTGGTGCTGGAGTGTGGGAGGATGCCTGCCTGGAGAGTTTCTGTGTTTCAGGTTGGATCCTGAAGAAGTCAGATTTAACACCAACCACAGGAACAGGGTAGGTGCACTTCAGTGAAAGTAAGGACAAGCAGGCACGGAACAAACACAACCTTCTCCCATGCCCTTTTTTCATAGGCTGTACTAGAAGGGGTAGCCCAGATTTAGGGTGGCTCTTCTACTTCAAAATAATCTGATTAAGAAAACGCCCTGCCCGCAAGTTGATTCCAGTTGTTTATGTTTTTGTCACACACATACAAAAAGAAACAGCAAAACCCCTGCCAGTTGTGGTAAAATACATGCAACATACAGTTTATCCTCATAGTCACTTTGAAGGACATAGGTTCAATTCTTCTACATCGTTATGTAGTCATTCTTTACAATGAAACCCTACACCCATGAAACAGCAACTCCTCACTCCTCTCTTCCCCGGGCGCTGGCACCCACCACGTTCTAGGAATGTGACTATTCTGGTTTCCTCCTGTGACTGGAATCACGTGGGGTCTGTCCTTTTCACTTAGCATAATATCCTCAAGACTTACCCCTGCTATATCACATGTCAGAATTTTCTTTCTTCCTAGGGCTGACATGCTATTGTGATGTAGGACTTATTTTGCTCCTCCGTTCATCCCTGGGTAGATACAGGAGAGCTCCCATCTTCTGGGACCATGGTGAAGAAAATCGGTTTGGATGGCAGCAGCCTGGGTGTTCTTGGACCCTTACTGGAATTCAGATGAGGCAGGGTCTCAGCAGGGTCTTGAACAGATTAGCTCTGAGTTAGAAAGAGGCAGCACAGGACTCAGGGTGCTCTCTTCCAGATTTGGCTGGACTTAGAGGATGGGATGGCTTCCTGAAGCTGAGAAAATACCCATGCATGAGGGAGAGGATCCAAAGGAAGCAGAATGCTGGGCATCGTCTAGCTCACAATTTGGACAGCTGCTGGCTGCAATTACACACGTTGTTGACTTATTTTTCCCAACTCTCGTCAGGTCGTTAGAGGTGACTTCCAAACTACGGCATCATTCTAATTACTTTAGGAGAGATCTGAGCGGTCAATCTTCAAGACCCCTGCCCCTCCCCTTCCATTCTCTGCTGAGTGTTCTGCGAAAGCTCTCGCTGAAACCACTATGAGCTCCATCCTACCCCCGACTCTCGAGAGAGCTTGGCTTCTCCCCTGTACCATTCCCCAGCTCCACTGACACCTTTGTCAGGATCGTCTACAGCAGACTTCCTTGTTCATCAGTTTATCTTTTGTCTACGCTGAACTGAGGTGAGGAGCCAGCTTTATCGAAGTGGCCAACTGTGCCCTGTGCCGAAGAGTCTGACGCTCAGTGTGGTGGTTTTGAAGGCAGGAAAGGAAGGTGACACAGACTGAACTGAGGGAATGCTTAGTGGTACCCAGCATAAGTAGCCTGTTAACTGGAGGCTGAACCAAATAGAAGCCGAGTATCTGGGGGCCTTTGAAATGGCTGTTGAAGACAAGGGAATTGTTTGTTGGAACCAGGCGACCCAGGAGCAGGCTTCACGGTGCTGAAGATCGATACTGTTTCTTCTAAGGAAACAAACAGAATCAATGCCAGCTGCCCCAGGTCTCAAACTAGATCTGAAGGCCCGGGGATGGAGGCTCCATGCTGACTTTGTACAATACAATAGTGTATACTTGTTTGGGGAACTGGGAGAAACATTACTGAGTTTCATTCTGACAACCGTACCTGAACCCCAGAAGGCCTAACACACAAGGATGTAGGGACAGAGGAGCGTATAACCGAACAGCTGAAAGAGGGCTCAGCCATCATGATAGGCGTGTTCCGCCTATCCACACTTGCCCGGCATAGAGAGCCTCGGAACATTCTCACTGCGACCAGGAGCCAACATCAAATCGTCCTGTTGACTCTCTACATGACAAAGTTTCTTGATATTCTTTGCTTAACTCAATCTAATGTCATTCTAGTAAATAAATAGACATAAATAAATAAACAAACAAACAAACAGGAAACAAAAAGCCCTCCTTTTCTATGATTCTCCAGTGGGTGGTTCGGGAAGTTTTGTAAGCAAGCTTCATTGCTAAACAGCTCAAATTCTTAAGGCTCAACCAACTCCAGTTAAAACCCATTGTGTTCTCACCATAAGACAAACCCTAGGCTGTGCACACATAGGCTGCTTCCTTAAGCTTCCGCCTTGTGATCGATTCCATTTGCCTTGTACTTGCCCTTGAAGCAGCCCAGAAAGTTCTCCGCACATATGGTGGTGCTTAAAGGCAGCTACTGGGTCCTCCATTCCCCACCGCTGTTTGTTGTCTGAAGTCTCTTTCCTACAGGAAGTTGTTCTAGTTGTTCGCCATGATATTTGTTCTCGAGACCCTTGGCTTTCTGGTTAGCCTCTGTCGGTCTCGCCCTGAATCATCCACTTTCCTATTAAACTGGAGAACCCACAGTGCATTCTATATTTCACCTGTGATCTGGAGTGCCAAACAGCCCAAGCCAGCACACAGGGACATTTAGGTGGGCCTTGAAAAATGACAAGGAATTCGCCAAGTTGACAAGGCACATCAAAGCATCTCTCAGCAGGGAGAAGTCCGCGAGAGCATGGCTGTGACTTATCCGGGGTGGCTTATGTCCATTTTTATACGAACCAGGTCATTATATTTTCTGACCAACGATTATTCTTAAAAATTATAAAATCTCAGAGCTGCAAACCTTCTGACGTGTGTACAAGCCCCCAGCAGACAATTAAAGGGCCAGACTACAAAGTTCCCTGTCCCCTCCCCCACAGAAAGTGTTTTCGCTCATCTTCTGTGATGGGGACATCACTCTTTTGAAGAAGACCATTCAATATTTTTACTTCTCTGTTGGAAAGTTTCTGTGTTTCCGTTGAACCTTGCTTCGCTGCCACGTTAGTCATTTTTCAGAGTTATTGAGCATTTCATTTGCTCAGCACTGTTGTAGGCAAAGTGTGTGTGTGTGTGTGTGTGTGTGTGTGTGTGTGTGTGCTGGTGTGTAGCTCTGTAGGGGTGCATGTGGGGGATCCCGAATGCTCCACAGGAAGTCAGGGAGGAGGAACAGGACAAATAAGTGCAAAGTTTTGTCTGCAAAGGATGTTCACTTCAGTGGGGGAAGCTCGCAGCAAAGAGAGCACAACGAATGTTTTTAGGGAGACATGGTTTAAATACCAAGGGTGTGCAAAAGAAGAGACAGGCGGCTTCCACGAGGAGAGCAGAGACAACACATTCTCTGGTGTATGTAACGATCAGCGCTACCTCTTCACAAACCGAGTCGGACGGCATGACAATCCAGACCTTTCCGGCTTTCCGAAGCATCCACAAACGAAACCCAGGCTCTACAGGACTCTGCGCTGTGTGCTTCCCTCACTGCTCATGAAGACCCTAACACTCCTTCCTGATGACACTGATTTTGATGCCCTCTGAGCCTGTTGGTTCCTGATCTGAGGTTTTACACTGGTGTTTTCCCTTTGGTCTGCTTTCGGGGCCTCCTCTCGGAGAGCTCCTTTACCTCATCCGACTGAACGAAGTCCTCTCGAGCACCCCCCACCCTGCTGTGTGTACCCCACGTTGTTCATCGCTATTGAAAACGTCCTTATTATCATCAGCCTCTGACAGAACATGAGCTTCGAAAGCACGCGGAGAGTGTCAGTTTTCTTTACGGTTGCATCCTCGGCGCCAAGAACACAGCCCGACACATAGCGAATGCAAGCATAAATATCGGGGAAATAAACGAAGGAGTTAATTTCAGTAACCTATCATAAATAATATTTAGAAAGAAAAACCTAACGGCAGGTGACATTAACACCTGATAGGCATTTGTGGTTTCCAGACATGAGTCCAATCCTTTTGGAAGTGAACCCAAACAGTTTCTCATTTGAAATCCTGTGCTATTTCCTTCTTTCTGCGATTTCTCAAAGGATTTTGACTGTGGCTCTGAGATTTGCAAGCCTTTCCGGTGTCTAGGAGATTTTCTACCCAGGGCTGAGGCAGCAACAAAATGCACGCGTGAAGGATTCTCTTCTAGCACGAGGTTACATTTTCAAGTCAGCATGCAGAGGTAAAATTGACATATCACCCGAATTTCCCCGAACGTCCTAGCATCAAAATAGATAACGGGTTCTGTAGTTGTGCACCGAAGGAATTGGTTTGTTTGCACTTGGTGCCCTGTGCTGTGAAAAACAGGTCTCTCTGAACCAGACTCACTCTCAGCCGGGCTAGGGAGACGTTTGGGAAGTAAGGCCAAGAGGACAGCAATTTACATCCCCTACCATAGGTAGCCAAGGAGTTCTGGGCTGCGGCGGTTAGACGGACTAATTCAGCATCCCGACTCTAACACTTACTTGCCGTGTGAGTACGGACGTGACTCAAGCTCTCTCTCTATGCATCAGTTTCCTCATCTGTACAGTGGGACAATGATAATTCCTGCCTCAAAGTGTTCCATGGGATCTAAACCCATCAACGTACATGCGCGCCGGCGTGTGCTGAGCTCGGCACCCGTATTTGCGTTCATTTCATTCTCTCTCATGCTGAGATAGAGGCTCGGGAGGTGGGAAGGCTGGCGGGATGTGCTAGGCTGTTTCAGTTGTAATTGCTTGTTCTTTCACCTCTCTCTGTTTCTCTTTCCCCAGGTGCCAATAGTAGCGTTTGTCTGATGTGACCTCGCTGAAGCGTCTGTCTCCGTTGGAGCTCTGTGATTATCTATTACAGTGCCTGCCCTATTTTGCACACGGTTCTAAGAGTGGGTGGAGGTAACACCAAGCAGGCAGGCAGGCAGGCAGGCAGGCAGGCAGGCAGGCAGGCAGGCAGGCAAGCAAGCAAACAACAGGTTTGGAATAGTTTGATCTGTTGGTCTGTCCCTCGCCTATTAAATGCTTTCTACTCGTTGTGAGTTTGGCCTTTTTCTGATGACCCTACCCTCCCACCCCAAACTAAGCCACTGGGTCTCTTTATGTGCCTTTTCTGGAATCCTGTCTTTACTCTCTGGCTTCAGCTTTTTTTTTTTGATACCCACCCGCACCCCACCCCATCAGATTCATGTTCTTCCCCTTCTTTTAGCACCGAGAAGTGAAAAAGTCAGAAGAAAGGCAACACAGCAGAAAACGCATGAAAAATGGCCAGCCAGGAATTTTTTTTTTTTTTAATGTGAAGAGCTGAAGAGAGCGAGGCCTGAGGAGTTGGCATAAGGAGAAAGGAACGTTTGCTGTTATATATGGCAGAAGGGCAGAAGCTGCCGTCGTCCCAAAAGAGGTGATGAATTCCCACAGGCCAGAGCTGCAGGAGGACGGGGGCTTTCAGGGGCAGCCAGCCTGGCAGGCAGGCTAACTGCCAGAAAGTCGAAGCCAGCCAAGTTCTGACCGAAAGTTCAGTTGTTACAAGTATTTGTTCCTTCCCAGCCCTAGGATGTAAGCTCTTGTTCCTGGATTGTTACTAACACCAGAGAAGAAAATGTTACAGAAAGACCCAGTTAGTGCCAGGTGTGATTATTAGCATTCTTTAGACCTACAGTTGTCTCATTTATTTATCCATTCAACATGTATTTTCTGGGCATTTATAGTCTAGGCATAATGCAAAACACGGCATGAAAATATGAACCAGGTAAAGTCTCCTTCATTAAATAGTCATGTCTGAGGAGAAAGAGAGGGCCCAGAGGTAACTCTCACAGCAGGCTCTGCAGCAGCTTAGACTGAGTGTATACTGAGTGTATAGCGGTACCAGTGATTCTATGAATCACAAGGAATAGGGAGAAGCTGGACGGGGAAGGAATAAAAAGCAACACAGGGTAGGCTAACGAGCAGTGCGCGCTGCGGCAGTGGGCTCAGTCCCGTTGAGGATCTTTCAGAGACATCCTAGAAGCTGTCCCTTGTTGTCCCCGAACATGAAGTCTGTGGCATTTGCCCAGTACCTTCCCCTTCTGTTCTGACCTCTGGATGAGTAATCTTGGCCGCACACAGTAGAAGAGTCTCGTTCGGACGGAAGCAATCACGTTGAGAGAACGTGACAGAACACAGAAGTGTCTGTTACGTTCACACAGAGAAAGAAGCATGGCGGGGGGTGTTATGGAAGAGGAGCTGCCAGCTCAAACCAGCTGAGTGTTTTCTTTGAGGAGCTGACAGTTGACCACTGTCTTACTACAGGGTTCCTTTACTTGAGCTGTTCAGTGACACCTGATGCTTGGCCACACTGAGAACTGCACGTTCTGGCTGAGCCTAATAAGCTATCTTCTGATTGTCCCACCCGTGGAGTCAGGTCTCGAGCAGGAGGGGCACTCTGAGGGCTAACAGATCCTCACAGCCCTGTCCTCTCTGGAACTGAGAGGTGGAGAATGAACGGGATGAGTTTTTTCATCAAGAAACCCAAAGGGTTTACTGGTTTTCCCCACAACTCACCCCGGGTTGGACTGTCTGTGCTTCCTCAGAGCCTGCCTTCCAGAACTGTCACCTGGCAGCAACCCTGGCCAGCCCCTCCCCTCAGGCTTGCTGCCCTCACTCCTCCTCCACGGCACCACCTCCCAGTTAGAATAAGGATGTGGCAATCGGGCTGCCCAGAATTGCTCTCCTGCCTTCAGTTCGCCCTGAGCAGAGTTCAGATTGCACATTTCCCGACACTCGGAGAGACCCATTAATATTTAGCATGTTACATTTCCAAAGCACTTTGCTAACATGAATTGATCTTTTCGGCACCCCCTTGCGAGGCAGCTCAGTACTGCTAGCTCTACTGGGGAATAAGACTTCAGGAAGATAAGCTACTTAGGCTGGGGCCAGGGTTGGTAAGTGATGGATCCAGATTAGCACCAAAGGTCGATGACACCAGTTGTCTGTGTCTCCAGACAGAACCGTAGAGTGGCCACGACACACCCTCCCTCTCCAGGATGTCCTGGAACAGATCCAGCCCTCAGAAGGTTTAAATAGAATGGATTTGTCATCTTTAAGATTGAACTGCTTACAAACCAGCTATCATTTATAGACCCAGGCACTTTACATAGATTGTGTCATTTAATTCTCTCAACCCTTGTCCGTCCTCTGTAATATCACTATTAGTTTGTGTATCAGAGAACGGAGGCACAGGAAGATTAAATAACCAAGTTAAAGTTCCCCAGCCGGTAATTAGCAAAGCTAGGTTTAAATCCAAGCTATACAGCTTCTAAGGGCTCGACTATTTTGAGCCAGTTCAGACGGAGGTAGATGGATAAGGTCCGGTGGAATTGCTCTTTGTGAAGTTCTGTCTAATCCCGGGCAAGTCGTCACATGCGTTGCACAATTATATCTGCAGGGAAAGGAGTTAGAGTGTGTTTGTGAAGAGCGAGTGTGCAAATTAAAGTTGTTGGGTGCCCGGTTTCCTCTGATTTTTAAAAATATTTATTTATTATGTATACATCCTACAGCTTTCTGTGTGCATGTATGTCTGCATCTATGCCTGCATGCCAGAAGAGGGCATCGATCCCATTGCAGATGGTTGTGAGCCACCATGTGGTTGCTGGGAATTGAACTCAGGACCTCTGAAGAGCAGTCAGTGCTCTTAACCACTGAGCCATCTCTCCAGCCCCCTGAGGTTGTGTTGTTATTGTTATTGTTGTTGTTGCTGCTGCTGCTGCTTCCAATTCCAAAGCCTCACTAAAAGTGCAGAGAGAGATGATTGGTTTACGCAACGTTAGTTAAAGAGTAGGGGCCTGTGCACCATGCACTGTGTTCAATGATGACACTCACTCGACTGGGCAGAGCACAGGGGTTGTGAGAGTGCTTGGATCAGGACAGAGAAGGGAGACAGGAATGACTGTTAGCCCAGAGAGGTTGCAGTTTTGTGAAGGTAACCAGAGTTTCATGCTGATGTAGGTCGAAGAAGGAAAGAACAGCCTGTGGAAAGAGAGTGGAGTGGGGAAAGAGTAGGCAGGTGTGGAGGCCAGGAAGTTCTGTGCCTCTCCCTTTCTTGCATTTACTAGGTCAATCTGTGACTGCAAAGTCCTGCAGAACGAGAGGCTGGGTCAAATGTTCTAGGGTGTCCTTGAAAGTGTAATTGTTTGTGACAAGCATAGTAAGATTTTACCTTGGTGCTTTGTTGACTCAAAGGGACGATTTCCTAACAGATATTTGACAAGTCTCTACTAGATGCAGGGTAGTGACCCCAGGATCCCTCGACGGGAATGGAACCTTTCAGAGTGCAATGGGGCCATTGAAAGGACCTGGAGCTGAGCAGCATTGCATCCTGAGAAGAAACCACAGAGAAGAGTTGCTCTGTCTCTATTTCTCTCCTAAGGGGAAAATAATCAGTATTGTAATTTAATTCTTTTACATTTTTAATGTTTTTAACTGAAGTAGAATTATATATATCACTTCCTCCTTCTCTTTCCTCTCTCCAGCCCCTCCACTTACTCTCCCTCAGACTTCTCCCAGTCCTTCACAAGCTCATAGCTTCTTTATCTTTGATTATGTTTCACACACATACACACACACACAAAGTATACACGAATGTATGGGAATTCCCCCTGAGAGAGGCTAACTCTCCCTCTCTCAGCAGTCACTGTTTGCTGTGGTTCTTTGTCTAGAGGTGGATTCTGGGAAGTTTCCCATTCCATGTTAGCACATCCATTTGACATTGCTAGTCTCAGTCCCGCTCCTGCAGCCGTTTCCAGGAGAGATTGTTTTACTGCAGCCTTCCTGGCATTCAGGCTCTTAAACTCTTCCTACTTTCTCTTCTGCTATGGTCCCTGAGCCATAGATGCAGGAGCTGTGAGGCAGATGTCTCTGCTGGGGCTGGAATCCACGTGAACCATTGTTCTCTGTTTTCTCTCTGGCTGAGTGGGCTTTAAATCCAGTTAGACAGCTCCTGGTTGTCACTAACCTGTGAGTGCCGGTTTTTTGGACCTTTCTGCTTATTGTCGAACGGACAATTATACTGCTAATCGTCATGGTTCATAGGTGCTGAAGGTGGATACGGGCTGAGTTGTGTCCGGTTGTGGTTCCCTGTGATGGTCTCCATTTGCTGTAAAGAGAAGCTTCCTTGATGAGGGGTGATAGCCACCCTTATCCCTGGGCATAAGGATAAGATTTAGAATGTGAATCTAGCTAAGTGGTGGAAGGAATTTCTTTTCTAAGATCTATGACCTCACCTGCCCCTGGGAAACTAGGTTTCCAGTACTAGGCATGGTTTCCCTCCTGCTAAGTGGACCTGAAGTCCAATTAGACAGATGTTGGTGCCACCAACATCTGTCTGTCCTTGCATCTTATTGCCACGCTGACAATTGTGGTTCATAGGTGTTGCAGCTGGATAAGACTGTTTAATTGTTTCCCTCCCTTGGCGGCTTGCATAGTATTTTTCTGGAACCATGAAATCTAGACCGCAGGAAGGAGGCTTTCAGGTCAGATCCAACTTGAGTCATCCAAGTCTTATGTCCTAAGTGTGTGGTTTCTTCGGCAATAAGCTCCCGCCCTCAGTACCTGAGAGTCAACCAAGGGCTACATAGATAACCTATATTGCTTTGGGAGTCACTTTAGGGTGTGTGTGTGTGTGTGCCTTATTATGTGGCACCTGTGCAAAGATCCAAGGACAACTTATGGGAATTGGCTCTTTCCTTTTATCTGCTATGTGGGGTTCAGGGATCAAACTCAGGTTGTCAGGCTTGGCAGCAATCCCCCACCCACCCACAGAGCCATCCCATTGGATCTTGTATGGCAACTTAAAGCCCATTTTGTTCCCGGTTCACATTTGTCCCTTCTGTTCCTTGTTAGTTTGTTTACAGTTTAACAAACAATTTACCATCCATTGTGTAACTTAGTGTTCACAGTTACCCAGTGTGGTAAGTGGTCTCAGTGGGCCTCCATCTTGAGGTTAAGTGTTAAAGACTTAACTGAGGTATTCTTCAGGACCCCGGTCTCAAACTTGTTCCCATGTATATAGTATTTTGCCTTTCATCCCTGCTGGGTGTTGAGCACAGACACAGCTAAGTACCAGGGCCCCCTGACAGGACGGTAGAGTGAGAAGTAGAGCTTAGTGCACATGGTGAGTTAGGTCTCGATGGTGTCAAATACAGGGCAGAGACAAAGCAAAATGCCCATACTGGTTCTCAGTTACAGCCCTCAGGGGCCAACTCATTCAGTGAGGTTCAGTGAGGGTACAGTTTAACCACACATACCTAGAGACCAGGGAGTGGATAGAACTGCCTTGGTGTAGGAAAGCAGACAGAGAAGGGTGGGCATGTGTGATGGCATGATGAAAATACGTCACATGCTGTGACCTCGCAGGCCTGAGGTTGAACCAAGGCACTAAGTAGCTGCTGCAAAGCTTTCTTTATGGAGGCTTCCGTTAGAGCTGGAGAGTCCTCTGGGCTCCAGTTAAGCTTTGGAGTCTGGAATCATCATCATTATCAAAGTGAACGGAACGAGAGCTTTCTGTGGTCTGCCCTCCTGGGGTCATAAAGCCTCTCCAATTGATGGCTTCTGCCATGTTGTTTTAATAGGAATATTTACAGGTACTAGTCAGGAGGGAAGGGTTCAGTACCCCAAAGTCCAGCGAAACTGGACATTTGTAGGCTGAAATGCTCAAAAGAAAACATTTCTCATGATAGGAGGGACCAATCAGAGCTACACTTCCAGGGGAAGGCTTACTCGGTCCCCTATCCCGGTAACATTTCCTCTTCCACCGTCCATGCCATATGGATAATTATTTGGAGAACTCTGTAAAATGTGCCCCAGTAGGATTAGAACTTGTCTGCTTCACAACCTACGTCTGCCTGTGACCTCACATGCGTGTCTCATCAGGACCGTTTTGATCCTGGAGATAACCCATCTCCTAACAAAATCCTCCAACCTCTGCTAGCTAACCCAGGACTCCAAAGGGTCATACGTTTAAAACAAGGGACCTGGCACTAGGAACCGTGGAGGAATAAAGTAAAGGAGGGTGGTTTATCCATTGACTCTGGAGCCGGATGGTCTTAATTCAAATCTCATGCTTGTTTTCTAGCTCCATGACCCTGGGCATGTTATGAAATCTCTCTGTGCCTCAGTTTCTTCCAATGGGAAATGATAGTGCCCTGCGGTCCTATATGGTAAGATGGCTCAGGTACTGATCTGATCTCTGTGTGTGTGTGTGTGTGTGTGTGTGTGTGTGTGTGTGTGTGTGTGCATGTAAAGGGTTTGGCACAGACCAGGCACACTTGTTAACTGCTAAATGTTATTATGCATTAAAGGAGGGATTTTCTGCATTCAGGATGATTCTTTTTCTTCCTCATGTCCTTGGAACCTCCCCACTCTGTGACCTTCTCCCTAATTTACATTTATGGAGCCAGCTGTTCCAATAGCCTCTCTTTCTTCTGGTTGGGGATGGGAAGGGAAAGCACCTTGCATATGAGCTCTTATTATTTTTTGGTATTGCTTACAGTGTCATCTTAAACCAATATACCACAGCTCATTTTCATTCAGCGCTAAGGGCCCTTTAAACCAGCCACTTGCCATTTACTCTGTTTTAAAAAAGGAAGGTCTTTGGGTTTCATGTTCCTTTATTGTATTTTGTAAGGCACAGAACACATATTGGATACTATGTAAATGCGAAAGACTCCAACAATAGTAACAGACAGATGAGAAACTGCAGGAAGTGGAGACACCATTTTGGATTTAGCTTTTTTATCGATGGGCTGAGTGATTTGGAAGAGACAATGTGGCTCCAGGGCTAAAGAGCCCACAGGGATTTCCACAGCAAAGGTTTGCGTCTCAGTCACAGCAGCAGCTCCGGTGACCCCAAGCAAGCAGCTTCCTTCTCCTGGACCTCAAATTCTCCTCAAGAATACTGGGCTTGGTGCCTCAAAACTGCCTTGCAGGGATGCTAAGTTAGCCTGGCCATATGTAGTTATACAGACTGTGCACTACCGAAGGGCGTCCACTGATGGGGAAAGACGGGGGTAGGATGTGGTCATTCTCTACCAGTCTGTCCCCTGGTGATGGGTTGTGTCTGTCCAAAGGAAGTGCATGCTTTGCTCTTCAATTTTGCACAATAGTATTAATAGGGGTTAGTAGAGATCTCAAATTAAGCAACTTGACAGGAGTGGGGCACGGAGTTCAGCAATCAGAATGTACAGATTAATTTAACACAGCTACTAAATGCTTGCTCTGTGACAGACCCAATTTCGGGGGCTGGAGCTGTGGCGATGGATATAGGCACCTACTGTGTGTAAGATGTGGAGATGGATATAGGTGCCTACTATGTGTTCCTGTCCTTCCCAGATCATCCTCTGCTATATCAAATCTGTTAACAAGTCTTGACAAACTCACCCAGCTTTCTCCACCCCACCACCTGCATTTTGCTCCATGACGGGAAACAAGGACTTCTAGCTCTACTTCTGACCTTTAGACAAAAGCCAGGGTGTTCGTATTAAAGTGTGAATTGGATACTGTTGCCCCATTTAAACCCTCTGGAGGATATAACTTGATCTGGGGTGCTCACGATCGCCCACATTTCCTCCACTGAAGAAAAAGCATCTTTTCCTTTAAATAGCCCAGCATCTCGGTTATTCTAATCTCTTGGCTAGAACGCTGTTTGCTTCTCCTCTTTAGCCATCTCCTTCTCATCCGTCAGTGCTAAGTGGACAGTCAGCTCGTCAAAGAAGCCTATCACTCATTACCAAGATATTCCAGTGTGGCCCACTATCATTCATTACCAAGATATTGCATTACACAGGAGCGCAGCCCACCTTGAAAGTACGGAATTCCTTACCTTAGGACTTACCTGCTGGTTTGTTAAATGCCAAAAACAGTGAGGACTTTGCTTTGCTTCTTAACTCTTCTGTGAGTGCCTTTGCTAAGTCTCTGACACAAAGCACTAAATATCGATATTCCTTAGACCAAGTGGATAAATGAAATTCGTCTGAAAGTGGTATTGTGACTACACGATGTAGGGGTGGGTACTGTGACAAGCGCTGTGTGTGATGTGCTAGGTGAGGTGGCATGTGGCAGGTGGGGAACACCATGTTCTATCATTCGTTGATTTTTATGTCAGTGGTTATGAACACTCACTGTGGGATAGCAGATAGTCAACAGGGGTTTGGTGAAGGAAGCAAACTTGGTTTGTGTTTCACAGGATCTGGTCTGCTGGCTCAGGCCCAGTTCTGCTAAACTCATCAGCATAGTTCTGCCTCCCAGTAACCCACATGTAACTGTTCTGGGGTTCCAGAACCAGCCTACCTGGGTGTTATCATATGATTCAATCCAAGTGTCTGACAGCTTGGCTTTCCCCAACTCTACTTAGACAGAGGACCACACTTTGATTCCCAGCTTAGGCTGTGGCAGCAACTAGAGAGGACAGGTTACTTTTATCCCATAATTCCTATCGAGGAATCCCTATTTCGTTGCCATTGCTGCTTTTGCTTTTTGATGGGGAACTATTTGATTAGTATCTGTCGTTTCTTAAGGGACTATAGACCCACAGGGGTAGGCACTGCTAGGCTCATTATTTTCGGCCCCAGCACTGGTCCACTGTAATCAATAAAATACAACAATTTTGCTGAGTGATCAGCTCAACTGGGAGGCTCTCACCTACATACCGTAATCAGATCTGGTATGTCTTCTCTCTTTGAACTTCTCGATCATGGTAAGGGATGGGAAGGAGAGTAGTGGATTGGGAGCTACTGTTTTGTAAAAGCCACAAGCTATTTCACCTTCATTCCATCTCTCAAACTCAATGGAATGGTGTCTTTACAGGGTTTTAACACAAACATGACTTGATTAAATTTGTTATTTACACAAGTCGGCCTTTGGCAGGAAGGACCCCACAGCGGTACTGAGATCAGTAAGGAGGACAGTAATCAGCAAAGAAACCAAGCAGGTGGGAACGAAAATATCTGGCAGTGTAAATAAAGGAGAACAGACTTAAGTGCTAGAGTAAAATAGTCTACAGGGTTTGCTTAGCATTGAAACAGAAATGGAAGAGGCAATGGAGACAGATGGGAAGCCAGGTTAAAGGGAAGAAGGAACGCCAGTGAACAGAGATGAGAGACAGAACTAACTTTTCAAATATTTCTTTTTTTTTCTTTTATGGTTCTGGGGATCGAACCCCGGCCACTTCACTTGTTTGCCAATCTCGAGGCTACATTCTTCGCCCACCAAAGCTTTCAAGCCATTTTGACAAGCCTGCAAGACAGGAATGAGATGGGACCGTCTAGACGTTGGGTACAATAAGCCAAGGCAAAAAGGGGCCGGGCTGGACTCTCCCCTTCCTTATTCTTAGAATTGCAGAGAACAATATTCAAGAGGTGAGTTTGAAAAAAAGAATTATAGGAAGAGACCGAGTTGAAAGGCATGGAATGAGGAAGGCAAAACTGGATAGTGTCATAGAAAATAAATGATAATGTCCAACAGATTCAAATGACTAATGCTTAAGTTACACAGCCTGAAAATACTTCCAGTGGGTTTGGCGACAAGGACACTGACTGCAACAAGGACATTTTCTGCGGGGGCAGAAGCTGCAGTGTAGAACTCAGCACACACAAGGAAGGAAGTAGAGACGCTAAGAGCAGATTACGCTCGAAGAAACTCGCCTGTGGACGAGGAAAGAGACACGGTATGATTGAGTAGGACGTGAGAAGATTTGAGCGCATTCACAGCTAAGGATAGAGATGGAGGATGGACGATACTGGATAGAAGAGCGTCAACGCCCTCCGCCCTCTCCATTTGTCAGCCCCGCCCCCACGAGAGGCGTCAGGGTCTCGCGAAGACTACAACTCCCAGGAGGCCTAGCGGCGTGGGCGGAGCCAAGGCCTGGCGCGCACCCCAGCGGCGAGCGGAAGAGCAGGCGCTTCACGGTGGCGGCGGAAGTGGAGAGCTACAGCGTCCCGGTAACCACGAACCCCTGTCTCCGATTCTTTCTCACCCTGAGCTGGTGCTGGTTTCCCCTGCCTCTTTCCTCCCACTCGGTAGAGGCCCCTCTTTTCTCCTGTGTGTTAACGCTGTTTTCTTTTCCTCACGTGATGCGCGGGGCAGGCCCCCGCCTGGGGCGGGGGTTATTGGGAAGCTTCCGCCCTTCGACCTGTTGAAGCCCCTGGGCCGGAGGGCCTTTCTCCGGTCCCTTCTGTTTTCTAAGGGGCCACAGGCCTGCCTTGGGCCTCGGTCCTAATGCTTCTCGTAAAAATCGTCTCCAGTCCGCAGGTAGCGAGCGGGGTCTGTTAGGACCCCCTCTGGGCTGCGGGGCTGTGTACCACGGAGGTGGCTCCGGGACAGCTCCGGGCTGCTGGCCATTCCGGGGCAGTGGCAAGTCTGCTCCGCTGCTCGGAGCCCGGGGCTATGGACTGGCTGTGAGCAGTTTATAAAATAGGGTGTACTTCCTGCTCTCCTGGGGCGGTCCTCGGAAAACTTCCGAACCACTTTTTCGAAAGTTTTCTTATAAACTTTTTTTCGTCGCATCCGAGTTGTGAGGGAAGGAGCACAGGGTTTATAGAGTCTGAATCCCGAGAGGGTGATAGCTTGCTCACTTGATGGACCTGTGGTCTTTGGTAGTCCTGTTACCAACACCTCAGTTTCTCTGTGTAGTCCTGAAAAAAATGGGGTGCTGAGTCTTTTTGATTTTATGCTTTTCAGTATTAAGAGTTTCAGCAAAAATGATATATGTGTGAAACGTTTGTGCTATAAAACATATTTAAAATAAAGCTTTGGTATCCTCCCTGGTGTGGTCCAGGTCAGTTGGATTTTAAAATCACGGTCATGTCTCTATGAAGACTGGAGTTAATGGCGTCTTTTGAAACAGATGAAACATATAAGCGGTAATGTTAGGTTTCAGGCGGAGAGGCGATAGGTTTCAGGCGGAGAGGCGACATTGGGGCCTGACCACCTGTGGAATCAATTTAGAACTTTGGGATTTCAGAATGCGCACTGCTCTCCACACACAGCTAGCTAGCTAGCTGCTGCTCTTGCTTTGTAACAACTCTGTTTGGAAGTAGTCCTAACAAGCATCTCCTAAGATTTGGAGCTCCCGAAGCTTGGTTTTGAACTACCTACCAGTGTCTAGGCACTTGTGGCTTTTCTCATTCATTTCAGGTGCTACTCATGTGATAGCTGCTTTAGCTATTTAGCGAAGGGGTTGAGGTGTATATAGTTCATTGGTAAGATTGGGTGAGGCTCTAAATTATCTCCTTAGTAATAGTAACAACAGTAACACAAGCAACAACAACTTTTAATTCCAGTACCAGAGTCAGAGGCTGGCTGATCTCTGAGTTTTTGGTAGCCAAGTCTGTGTAGTAAAGTAGTAAGTTCCAGGCCTGGAAGAGTGATATATAGAGAGCTTGTCTTTAAATATATATATGTATATTTTTTTATTATATTTTATATAATATATATATATTTTTAAAAGATTACTAATTTTCACTCTTAAGGTTTCCCTGTAGTGCTGCTGTGAAATGGTTATTGGGTATGTGCTTAAGTTAATACTTTCCTAGAGTTTTCTTTCTTACTGTTTTGTATCTTGGTAGTTGAAATCGGCCTGGTGCTTTGTTTATAACCCGTACTTAAAAGTGTATTTAGCCATGCAGTGGAGCTCATAGCAGGGCAATTAACTATGACTTAGATATTGACAAGAATAGAATTTTATAGAACAATTTTTGTGTCTCTATTATCTTCTAGCTCCCATATTTGCATACATACAGGTTTTGTTGTTTGTTGTTTGTTTTTCGTTTTTGAGACATGGTTTCTCTGTGTAGTCCTGGCTGTCCTGGAACTCACTCTGTAGGTCAGGCCAGGCCAGGCTTGAACTCACAAGAGATCTGTCTCCGGGTGCTGGTATTAGAAGCAGGAGCCACCACCCAGCGCACCTACAGTTTTTAAATTAGGTTGTTTGTAAAGTTTTAGCCTGAGTTTGGCATGGTAGTTCATGCCTTTAATCCTAGGAAGTCAGAGGCAGGTGGATTTCTGTGAATTCAGGTCTGCATATCAGTTCCAGGTCAGCCAGAGCTACCTGGTGAGACTGAAACAAAAACAAAACAAACATTTAACTTAAAGGAGCCTAGAAGACTTGGTGACCTTCATTTTTTTTGAAAGGTGGAAACTTCATGACCTCTGCTGATGTCCTGGCTTTGTGTGCATGTGTAAGGAACAAAGCAAAGAGAAAAAGCCTTACAGACATAAATGATTTATGAGCCAGGGCAAAATCTTATGATTGAGAATTAAACTGTTTTTATTTTCTTCAGGTGTCTCACTGACTGCCAGATATCTGCAAATTTGGATGCTAAGAAAACATTTCCTTTATTTATTTATTTTTTTTTTACACTTGATCTTAGCCAAAAGGCCAAAAAGCAATTATTCTTTTCTTTCATGTTTTGCCTTCTGTTTTTTCAGATTTGTTCTTGCCTTTAGTTATGCTTCAGCGTGATTTCTTTGCACAAATATATATGTATATGCACACATATGTACATACATACACATATTTGTATGTATGTATACACAGCTATGACAATAGAAAGTTGTGTACATTAAAATCTACTCTGCGTATTGTGTTGTTTCCTTTGTTTCAAACACTTGCATTTTGACTCCTTTTTACTTGACAGGACTTTGGGAGGGGACCTCATTCTTTGCTATATACATATAGATGCTTGGTAAGCAATGACTGCTGAATAAGAACATTGTATTGATTATCTTGTACTCTGTGACACACTTAGGTGAGCTCAGCCATACTGTTTTCTGGAAATACCCTAAGCCTTGGAATCCAAGTCCTGGTTCCAGTGTCTCCTGGGTGCAGCCTTGGTTTAGGCTTTTGAGTTCACATCACATCATCTGTGAAGTAAGGCTGTCAGCCTGCATAGCTGAAAAGACAGGTGGCACTGGAGCTAGGCACATACTGGTCAACCTTCGTGGAAAATAGAGTCGCTGGTATTAATGCTTTTAGTTTTTGTTATTTTCTGACAGTCAGATTGTAATTATAATATTCTTTCTCTTAATCTCTTAATGTTTCATATGATCAGTGTGTTTCTTTTTGCCCAAGGTTAAGGTAGTTGACTGTGACCATGGAGCCTGAAATATTGCAAAGCTAATTGGCCCACATGGAGCTTGAAGCTGTGACCTGTTCTCATTAACTTCATGCACTAAGTACTCACAGATATCTGACATATTTTTTATTTGGCATTCATGCAACTCATTAGATATAAGTAAATGAAATAGTGCCAAGAGTAAGAGTATAGATTTTTTTAATTAAAAATTTATGAAGCTAACCCTCATATAATGTATAAAACTAGCAACCTATAGGATCAACCACTTACCTGAACTATATGATTTAAACACTTTTTATTGTTGAGTTATATTTATGGTAGATTTCCTACCCATAGAAACAAAGAGTAGACTATTCTTGCATTGAAAGAGGACCTAACTTGTGTGCTATTCACGAGAAAAAGTGCTTTTAGCTTGTGGGGGAAAACATGAATGAGCCCAGCAGGATGGATGAAGCTTGGGTAACTCCTAAGAGCTTATTGAATTACAGAGAAATTTAGTTGTCAGAGCATTAGATAGGAGAAAAGTTATAGGGTGTTGTTCAGTGGCAGCAAGCCTGCATTTGGAGAGTGTTCTCTGAATAAGCCATTCACCACTTTCCCCTAGTCTATGGTGTGCTTTTTCACTATATCACAGTGGCTTTCTCTGTAGTCGACTATTTTTCAGACTTACTACAGTTTATTAATATTTGTTGCCTCTCTCTTTATACCAAACATGACCAATTTAGGATTGGAGATACAGACAAACATAAAGAAGCATTATGGGGGCGGGGGGGTGGAGGGGGAAGAAGCAATATTGGACTCAGCAAGTTCTGGTATCTAGTATTGTGAGATTTTCAAGCAAGTATCTTACCTGTATATTATGATACGAATTTCTGGAATGAGCAAGTGTGACTGCTCATGATGTAACATTAAACTTGATGCAGAGTTGAAAATGAGGGCAAAAGGTGTGTAGTATTCATTTATAACAAATTTGTTTCTTAAGAAATCCAAACAGTGTGTTCATACTGGCTTACAATTGAGCTGTTTGAATTCTTTACCATGAAGTTTCACAAGAGAATTAAAGAAGTACTTTGATTTAAATCCTGTTAGTTTTCTGTTAGTAGTCTATTTCTGTATTCATAATTGTAAAATGGGCATAATGTTACTAATTCTACTTTAAAAATGAAAGGAAAAAACAAAAAAGGATGTCTTGAAATAGTTGGTAGCAATAGGGAAGAAGAGAGAATCTGACAAAGTTAAACAGTTGGCAGAGTGTGTCCTACAGAGAAGAGTCAGACATAGGCAGGACAGTTAGCACAGCTTCTTAGGAGGTGGGGAGTGCGAGAGGGCAGCGGATTAAGGGGTGGGAAATGAGTGAGCGAGGACAACGGTCAGGGCATGATCAGGAGATGGAGAGCTTACAGAGTCTGCTTGTGTCTGTTACTTGAGATCTTGCATTTGTATTTTGCCAGGAAAGGAGGGTAGTAAAATTGCATGCTCCTGCAGTTAATACATCACCAGTTTCCCTTAAATAGTAGCTATACTTTATATGTTCAACGTAGAACCAAATGTTTCTATTATAGTCCTTTTAACTTACTTGGCCTTTTACAGTGTAAATAAACACATTTTAAAAAATTGAAACTTGCTTTCAAAAATATTTTTTACTTAAAAATACGAATGCACATTTATTACAAAACTAAGTGCAACTTTAGAAGATAAAAACACAAAACCTAATCTCAAGATCTAAACAGCACTTAAAAAGGCCCATACCTTCATGTGGTTTTTAATTTTTTTCCTAGTATTTTTCCCTCTAGGCAAAAGATTGCTCACTCAAGTTCTGTTTTTCTTAAAAAATAAAGAAGTATTTGTTAAGACCAAAATTGTACTATAACTTAATCATTGGTGGTAGTTATCTTTATATATCTATTTTAATATTTTCATAAACTATTTATATACTCTTAATGCTAGGTACAGATCGTATGTTCTTCATTGTGTTTAGGCCTCTAGCAAAGTGTCTCGTGTGTAGTGGGTATTTAGACTGTATTTGAGATGAATTGTTAAACCCTCTGAATGGAGATTGCCTTGTTTAACCAGGTCTTCCCAATTGTACATTGGTGCTTTGGACAATCCTTAAAATTGGGAAAAAACTTGGTTTGGGGGGAGTGTATTTAATATGAAGCCACTGAACTGGTAAAGATTTTTTTCCTTAAGCTTTTGTTGTATGGCATGGAATTCCAAAACTTACTAACGTATACCAGCCATTTTGTTCCTGGTAAGCAAATAATCTACGACTCCTATGTATCCCGCTTGTTTCCTTTTTTACATTTTTCTTCTTTTCCTCTCCCTTTTATCTCAAGTGCATGTGTGTGCACTTGAAGTCCAGAGGCATAGGTCATGTGTCTTGCTTCATTACATTCCACCTTATTCCTTTGAGACACAGTTTCTCACTAAACTTAAAACTTGTCACTTTTCATCTAACTGGCTGGCCAACAAGTTAATATTGGGGATATAGTGTAGAGCAACACACAGGCTTTTTACATGGTTGTTGGGATCTGAACTCAGGTCATGGTTATGTAGCAAGTACTCGTACCTACTGAATCATCTCTTCAGCTCATCCCCCCTTATTAAGGAGGCAGGACGGTAGTCACATTAGAGCCCCACTATCATACCAGATACCCTGAAACCTACCAGGCTGTCTCCAAACTCACATTTAGTCTCCATCCTGCTTCAGCCTTCCAAGTTGCTGATATTACAGGCATAAGCCACTATAGCTGGCCAGGATTTCTTTGTAACTTAAGTTGATCAGTTTCGTACTTGGCCTTTGACTCATATCATGTTAAAACAGCAGTCTTACTTGTACGTGATAAGATATGTTTACTGTAGAAAATTTGTCCAATCAGGAAATAACAAAATCAACCCATAACTTAACTTTTCAGGTATAGCCAGTTTTTTAGGTCTGTGATTTTCTATTTGTAGTTCCTAAATTCGAACCTTTCTCAAAATGAGAAATTTTGGGTGTGAACCCAAGGCCTTGCTCTGTACCTTGTCTTTATCCCCAGCCTTGAAAATGAAAGGCGTTTTGTTTTGTTTTGTTTTGTTTTGTTTTGTCATTCATTCAGATGGCAGAACTTGGTCTAATCTGATGTAGCTATTTGTCGTTAATAGTTCTTAAATTTTCTGCTATTAATATTTTGGTGGTACTAGATGTAAAACCTTGGGGCGTGTGCATCTAGGCAAGCATTCTACCGCTTAGCTATATCCTCAGCTCTTGATGTATAAATTATTCAAATATTAACTGAATATAATCTCATAGATGACAGAATTTCTGTTGAGTTCAAAATAGTATTTGAGAAAGGCTGTCTTCTTGGTGTTCTGTGTAATGGCCTTATGGATTGACTGGAGAGTTTTAGTAGCAGTGCTGTTACTGTAGCTGTAGAAAAGAGGTGTTGAGGAAGAGTAGTAGGATGATGGCGGTAGAAGAATTGAAGAGTCAGAATATACATTTGTGAGCTCGCTGTATCAAGAATACTGTATCATAGTAGTGTCACTGGGGAAGGCTCTGGGATAGGTCTGGGAGGGAGAGAATAACTTCAGTGTTTAGCTTGTTAAGTTTTAAGTATATAATTTATGTGGTTGTTTTAAAAATTCATTAATGTTAATGGGTGCTGTCTTGTAATCTGTTTTTGAGGCCATGCAGTTATCCTAGCAAACATAAATTCTTGGCGTTGGTCTTTTGGAACTGATTCTTAGGGCAGTAGAGCTGTACAGGAAAACTAATCTCATCACCTGATGTTTCATTCCTCGGCTCTAAAGGAGTTTGCCTGTCCACCCTTCTTACTTTCCTACTTCATTATAAGGGATGTTTGGTAGTTTCTTAAAATTAATCTTCAAAGTCGTGAACTGTACTACTGGAGAAGGAATTTGAGTAATATCGTGACTGCTGAGAACATTTAAAAGGGTTCTAGGCTGGGTTAGCACCTTGGATCTGGGTATTCCGAGTGTGCATTTGTTAAGAGAGTGGGTTTAGGAAGCCTAGGTTTGAGTGATCTTTTTTGTGTATTACTACATATCCTATGTGAGTTACTTGCTGGCTTCAGCTTCCTCTGTTTTTAAAATAGAGCTGGTATAATGCTCCCCTACTTGATGAGATTGTGTTGGGATTAGCTTTTAGTAATACTTGGCAAATATGAAGAGCACAGTAAATATTAGCTATATATTACTGCCTCCTAGACACTGCTTTTACCGTCACTTTATTATTTTATTTTAAAAATCAGTTACATTCTTGTATAGCTGTATCTTACACTATGATAGAGATAAATTTGGAGCTCAACCCCCCCCCCAAAAAAAAAAAAAACAACCCAGATGTAGGTTTTTAAAGGAATGTTGTAGTGCTTCATGAGAAAGGAGCAGAAAAGACTGAAGACATAACATTGGGAAACTGTAGTAAGGAAGTGAGTGGAGGCAGGAAAGGAAGCTGCAAAGGAACTGACGGGGAGGAGGATGTTCTATAGGATTGATTATCCATGCAGAAGTTATCTTAATTAGGATTGGGTTTGGTTGCAGCCAAGTAAGAGAGACTTTCTTTTAGTGTGGAGAATTCCAGAAAGCTTCACGCTCTGGTGTGGCATTGCTCCACTGAGCATGGATGCCGTTCTTTTACAGTGTCACTTTAGAAGTGCAAGATTGGTTTCCAGCACTGAGGTGGAAGGTAACCTAAGAACCAAAGTCAAGTAGGCGTAGAGCACTGCAGCTCCAGCTATCCCATCCATATTTCCCCCAGCAGAAAGGAGGAAGGAAGGGAATCCTCTCTCTCCCTTACAGGATACTTCTTGAGATTATACGGACTACTTTTGCTCATATGCCATTCATAAAACTAGGTCACAAACCACAGCTTGATGCTGTGAAGGTTGGGAACCACAGACTGTTTTGAGTTGTCCGTGTCTGTGAATGAAGACAGTGAGATTATGTGAAAACTTGCTCTCACTAGCACCAGTAGTCCAAGCTGAGCATCTTTAGAGTGAAGACCCAAACCTGAAACCCAGACTTCTCTGCCGTGTAACACCTCTCGTTCCCAGATTAGAGTAAGGATGCTTAACTGGTTCAGTGTTTTTAGAGTGTGATCCCTATTGGAGCCTGATATAGATGTGTACCTATATATTTCTAGCCAACATTAATGTTGACTTCAGTTACTTTATTTGGAAGTTTGGAAACAAGAAGATGGTAAATAAGCCTCTCTCGTCACTCTTTTGTTGTTTTTAGCCTCTAGTTTTATAGAGTCTTCCACCATTCTCTGATTTAGTTGGTTTTCAGCCAATGTTTTTAATCCATCTCTGTCTTTTTATATTACTTCTCTCTCACTGCTGTTAATCGTACTTCCCAAAATAGATAAATGAGCAAATTTAATTAAATGTGTTATTTGCACTGCCTCCTGATCATTAATGAATTTGTAAGTAAGGTCAAACCTACAACCCCCCTAGTGTTACAATTACTGGATCCTGTCTGTCTTCACTAATAGTAATTATTTGCTTTAAGTTATTCTTTTTTAATTTTTAAGACTTTCATATTTTGTATATTTATGTTTATCAGTATTAGAAATATAAAGGCTTAACAAAAAGAGAACTATTTCTAAAGGCTTTTCTTTGTTTCTTTCAATTGAAAATATTTTATTTATATATTTTTGAATGATGAATTATTTAATATCAAAGTATATATTGCTGTTTAGCTTTTGTTTCTTTGAATTAATTTTCTAAATTTTTCTTCATGTTTAATCAATAGGAATATAGTTTGTAGACATAATTTAAAGAGTCAGATAGGAGACCGGAGATGACTTAGTGGTTAAGAACACTTGCTCCTCTTCCCAGGCATACAAGGTAGGTTCCCAGCTCCCACATCAGGTGGCTCACAACCTCCCATCACTCACTCCAGTTTTGCTCTTCTCCAACAGCCATATCCACCGGTGCTCCCTTCTTAGCTCCCCATGGCAGTTACGTTTTGACATTTGGTTAAGTTAGTGTTGCATTGACATTATACCTGTGGGAATTTCATTTGCTGGTAGTGTCTTAAATGGCCTCAGTGTGGTCTTCCTTAAGGTCATGTAAGCTTTTGGTTCCAGTTACCCTTCTCCCCTCCCTTTCTTCTTCCTCCCTTACCCATCCTCCCTTCCATTCTGAAGCTCCTTTTCTACAGACTTCCATTATCCTACTATTTGAGTGATGGATCTCTGGGCCTACTGCACAGTTCTTTTCCTAGAATGATTTCCCTTTGTTGTAATCTGCAGACTTCTCTCCTGGGTTTGATTTCCAGTCTTGTCAGAACTCATATCTTCCTCATTCTTCATTTACCCTCTTGCTTAGGTGGAACACGCCCTCTAGTAGTGTCTGATTAAAAAGATGGCACTCTAGTCAAGAGTGGGAGAGTGGCAGTCCTTAAGTAATATACCTGTTGTTACCTAGCTTTTGTTCTGGATTGGGGACTTTTGATGCACAATTATTCTGGAAGCCGCATTTACTGGCATTCTTTTACTTCTCTCTAATGTTGGGTATTGTTTTCCATTCATGTTTTCTTCCTGTGGCTTCTTGTACTTGTCAAAAGGATGGGACCACCATATATTACATAGACTGCCTGATCAGGAACACAATCTTTGAAAAAAAATGCTAATCTTGTATATACCTTTCTATGCTCTTGTTCAAAAATTTGTTGCTTTTTTTTTTTTCTTCTTGCTATTCTCTTTCTTTGTGGATTTGGGTCTTATGTCTGTTACTAGGACTTGGGGGGAGGGGGCAGCAATATTACATGTGTTAGGTACATTTTGCTCACCTTCCCCACAGACTGAATTTACTCATTAGATATTCTGGGACTTGGTAGGATAGCTCAATCCTATAAAGTAAGGATCTGAGTTTGGATCCCCAGTACCCATATAAAAAAAACAACATGGTGACGTTTGCCTGTAATCCCATCCCTGGAGATGGGACAGCTAGATCTTTTTAACCAACTAGCCCCAGCATGTTGGTGAGATTCAGGATCAAAGAGAGACCCTATTTCAAAAGAAGAGTGATTGAGAATGACACTAAGTGTTGATCTCTGGCTTCTTTCTACATGTAGATGTGAGCATGTATGTTCACTTGCATACCTATGACCATGTACATAACATACACATTTATGCATATAGACACAAGACTAGGATATTCTTATTGAGATGCTATACTGTCATAATTTTAATAAGTGAGAGGTAAAGTATTAGTAACAATATGGTGGTTTGCAGAAAGAGCACTACTGTGGAAGAGGAAAAATGTGCCTTCCTTGATTTTTGAGTTAGCTGGTTAATTAGAAAAAGCCTACAGAAGCCTTCCATTTTTATTGTAGGACAAGTAGGAAATAATGATAAGTGTGAAGGGGTTGGGGGGGTATATTTTTGATCCACAATTGAGGGGTGACCAAATTCCATATAGTTTTATTAGACATTAGAAACTTCCTTTCTGAAGGAACAGTACAAATTTCAGTTCTCACTGGAAATGTATGTTAGTTTCGCTCAGAGGAAACCCATAGAGGGGTTCGTTACATTTTTTTTTTTTTTTTTTTTTTTTTTTTATTAACTTGAGTATTTCTTATATACATTTGAGTGTTATTCCCTTTCCCGGTTTCGGGCAAACATCCCCTCCCCTCCCCTTCCTTATGGGTGTTCCCTCCCAACCCTCCCCCATTGCCCCCCCCCCAACAGTCTAGTTCACTGGGGGTTCAGTCTTAGCAGGACCCAGGGCTTCCCCTTCCCCAGGTTTGCTTTCTCTTGGGGCAAGGGTTGTGGGTAGTGACAAGGTCTCACTCTAGTCCAGGCTGTCTTGAACTTACGGAGATCAGTGAGCCACCATGCTCTGCTTCCCTAAGGTTTTATTCTAGTTCATTCATCTGTTATTCGTAGTGCTTGGTGTCAGTGTTCAGGCTTTTATGTAGTTTAGTTTCTTAGTCTTGTTTATTTGAATCTTGTTTTGAAATTGAAAAACCTTTTCTTACATTGTGGAAAGGAGTTTACTAACATTTTATTCTGAGTACTTGTATGATTTTAGTTTTTAATTTGGATCCATGCTCCATTTGATATTTTGTTGTTACAAATACTGTGTTGATCTAATAATCTTTTTTGCAGACCTGACTGAATATATTTTCTTTAAAAAGATCAGTGTTCCCCTCACAGCTTTTGACATGCCACCTTATTACATTTGAAATTTTTATCCCCCCCTCTCATTCTGTGTGTGTGTGTGTGTGTGTGTGTGTGTGTGTGTGTGTGTGTGTGTGTGTGTGTGAGAGAGAGAGAGAGAGAGAGAGAGAGAGAGGACAACTCTGTAGTCTGTTCTTTCCTACTACCTCTTTATGTGAACTCAGACACAAGGCTTTAATCGCTGAGGCAGCTTCCTGGCCTTGTTTTATACCTGCATCATTATCTTCCATACATTGGGCTAGTTTTAAGTGTGTGTGTATGTGTGTGTGTGTGTGTGTGTGTGTGTGTGTGTGTGTGTGTGTATAACAAGTGTTGTACCTATGTTTGTGTATACATCACACACAGGGCAGGAGTCAGTTGTGTCTTCTCTCTTTGCTCTCCAGCTGATCTTCTGACACAGTGATTGGAACTCACTGCATTGGTGAGGCTGTCTGGCCAGTGAGCTCTGGGGTCCTCCTTTGCCTTCTCAGCCGTGTCCCTGTACCCAGCTTCTTACATGGGTGCTGAGGATCTGACATCAGGTCCTTGTATTTGTGTGGTAAGGACTTTATTGACTGAGACATTTCCACAGACATTTCCAGTTCTGAAATTTAAAGAATATTTTCCTATTACATAATTTCATTTGTTAAACTTTATTATTAGTTTATCTTTCTCCATTAAAAACCACAGCTGATATTTTCATTTAGTTTACATTAAATTGGTGATTTAATGATGATTGGGTTATCTGAGAACAAAAAGTGCCTTTCTGTTTGCCCACAGCTACTTTTGTGTCTTTGAGCCCAGGTTGGTCTTAAACTTGAAGCAATCCTCTTACCTTAGCCTCTGGAGTGCTGGAATTACAGTAGAGCTCTTCATGCCTGGCTTCAAAAATAACTTTAAAGTGTCATCATTTTGGGTTTGTATACTCCTTTTAAAATTAATCTTCTATGTGATACCAAGAATCTAACCCAAGGCCTTGCACGTGCTAGGCCAACTTCAACATTCTTCCCTGATCTCTTCTTTTAAAAATTCAGTAATACCTTATAGACCTTAATCAGTTACGGAACTGTGTTGTTCTTTCTAAAGCATACAGTTGTGTGTAGTATGAGTATATCATGCATCAGTGTACATTAGATTTAGTTATAATTTTTCAACAATATGAACAGTTCTGGAAGAAGTCTGTGTAGAAGTCCAGATCTTTTTTCTTGCTAGCCAGCCTGTGTATTCAGCTCCTGCCATTAACATAACATTGAACTGTAGTAATGACTGGAGGGTGAACATCTTTTTGTATTTTTTTTGTAATTTGTTCTATTGTTTCTTATCTCTTTTTTGATGGCAGCTAGAAGGTGTTTGTGTCCCATTACAGCAGTCCTCAGAGGCCTAAAGCAAGATGTCATTTCTTCACCCTGGTTTGTTGGCAGGTTTCTAAAAAGTGAACCTGTGGGGAGCGGGGGAAAAAAAAAAAAAGTGAACCTGTGTATGCATGTGTTTTTATTTATGTCTGTGGCCTGTCACTGTACTAAACCTTTACTATTTACAAAATGAGATAAGGAAAGTTAAGTGCTTGGATAGGTGTCAAAGAATTATATAGTTTTAGAGAAATGACTTTTGTTGTTACTTTTAGGTAAGGCTGACATAAAGGAAGTTTTGTATGATTTACCTTCAGACGTAGCTTATCTGTATGTAGAGTGGTTTTATTTTTTTATTTTATTTTTATCTGTTTGCCTGCCTGCCTATCTAGGGGATCTATCCCCTGTCTCCCCCCAGACAGGGTTTCTCTGTGTAGCTAGCTCTGACTCTCTTCGAACTTGCTCTGTAGACCAGGCCTTGAACTCAGAGATCCAACCGCCTCTGCCTCTGGAGTGCTGGGACTAAAGGCCACTGCCTGGAGAAGTTTTATTTTGTTTTGTTTTTTAATTTAAAAAATGAAAGTGGTAAGTTTCTTAATACATAAGCATATTTTATAGACTTGTTTATTCTATATATGATTGCTTAGTTGTGGTACTTGAATATCATTTGGTCAGGAGGTGAAATAAGTTTCTCGAAAGACTTAGGCCCTTTGTTTCTGCTTACAGTGTTTGGTAGAGTTAATGCTGTGGAGTGTGGACTTAGTTTTCAGGGTTGGATTATTAGCCTTCCTTGCCTGGGTCTTGTTCTGAGGTAACAACTGAGAGTTAGTACGCTTATCAATTTAGCTTTTAGCAATTTAGCTTTGCTATAATTTATATAGAGAACAGCAAAGATGCAGTGTTATTATAGGGGTTTAATTAACTCACTCAAGAAGAATAGATGGCCATTTAAATTCTCAGTAAAGTATAATGAATAATGTTATTAAAGAACTTGGAGATGAAAATAATTAGGCAACTAATTTTAATTTTAATATTACTTTTTAGGTACTTATTTTCAATTAACTTTTTCAAAGGAGACTAGTATATATTGATATGAAGTGCTTTTTTTTGTGAGGGTTTTTCCTCTCACTTCCTGATAGTCTTGTGTTACTGTTCTGCAGCTTCTCTTATAGCCAGGAACAATTTGGAAACTGATATGCAGGGTTGGCCACACCAACTGTCAGAAGATAATTTACTTATGTTGCTGAAGCACATGGCAGAGCTTGGATGGAAACTGTAACAACATGATATTGACACTATTTTTTTCCTTTTTCCTTTTTCCTTTTTTCACTGTGTGTCTCTGTCGCTCAAACCTGCCCTGAGCTTTCTTTGTAGCCCAGACTGGCCTTTTGATCCTCCAGCCTCAACCTTCTAACAGCTGCCATTACAGGTGAGCACTGTGATACACAGCTCAGAAGTTTCCTTTAGATGGTTTCTGCACAGTGAGACATAGTCAGAAATAAATGCTGATGTCAAGCATTAAACAAAGTGGTCTCAAATAAAATACAAAGATGAGGAGTCGTAGACCCGGGGAAAAAGATCAAATAAGCCCCCTCCCCCTTGATAGAGGTTTTGCTTTTGTTAGCATCAGAAAGTTGCTTTTCAGGCATTCCTAGATGTGTGTGGTGAGAAGATTTCGTGCACAGGACAGAGACAGCTTAGATCTTAGAGCTAACCAAAGGATGTTTGAAAATTGGTTATTTAAAATCTCCTTGTACCTGACTTATTAGGTGAATTTTTTTTTTAAAGAAGAAACTAATTTACTCCTAGCTATAACGAGTGACATTGTGTCCAGGAAAATGCTGTACTAACACACTGTACTGTCCCACAAGAGTACTTCTGAAGTCCTCAAATGCAGTACTGACAATCTGTGACAGGCTCTAAATTGTTGAGCAGTTGTCAGGGAAGGTGGACAGCAGTATAAATGGTTATATATAATAAGCTAAAGAGGAGACGGGAGGGGAAGAAATGAGAGCAGAATGGAGCAATTCTTAGATTTTGTGGACAGTTTGAATGCAAGCTGTTCTAGTAGTTAAGCTCTGTTGTAATCAGGGAGACAAAAATAAAAACATATAGGTTATAGGTGGGGCATAAAACCCTTTCAAAGGTGTCACTGTTATATTTTGTCATGTCATCAAAACTCTAAGGCTCAGGGAGCTGGAGAGATGGCCTAGCAGTTAAGAGCACTGGCTCTCTTTCCGAGGACCCAAGTTCAATTCCCAGCAACTACACAGTGGTTCATAACTCTGTAACTCCAATCCCAAGGATCCAGCACCCTCTTCTGGTCTCTGTGGGCACTAAGCACACATGTGCTTCACAGTTATACATGCATAAATACTATTTATAAAAACATAAATAAAATAATAAAAAGCAAATAATAAAAATACACATAAGGAAAAGAACCTGTAAAGTTGAATCAGGTGGAATTTAAGTTTTTTGAGGTTTTATTTTTTATTTTTGTTTATGTGTATGAGTGTTTATAAATGTATGTCTGTGTATCATGTGCATGCAGTACCCACAGAGGCTCAAAGAAGACATGGGATCCCGAGGGGCTAGAATTACAGATGTTTTTGAGCTTCTATGTGGGTTCTGGGAATTGAACCCTGGTCCTCTGGAAGAGCAGCCAGTGTTTTCAAATGCTGAGCCATCTCTCCAGCCCCAGAATTTAAATTTTAAAGAGACTAGATGTATCACTTTATATCAAGATTGGGAAATGAAACTGTAAATATCAATATAATGGAGATGAGAGCTTAGGAATTCCTCTCTAGGGGTTGTTGCAGTGGTGGTCAGGCCACTTAACTGCATTCCAAATAGCCTAGCCTTTAACACATGCCAGTGTATCTGTTTGATTGGTTGATTTAATTTGATTCACAAACTTATATACCACTAACTGGTATTGTTTCAGGAATACATGGCTCACTGAAGTAGTGTTAGATATCAAAGAATGAGCTCTAGATCACAGAGGAGTACTTCATGGGGACAAGCTGCAGTTCTGTTCTTTTACCACTCGTTCTAAATATGGAATTAGACTTGGGAGTCATTACTTTGGAATCTGGTCCTTGAATTGATTCCGTTTCTAATTTTAGGTTATATGTGTTACTGCTTTGTCATTGATATCGTTAGATTAAGTAAGCAGTAGAGGAATATGAGTGAATTTTGAGGTTGCTTATCCTGTCTTTATACCAGTGATGCATATTTGAAAAGATAGAAGGGTTAGTAATGGAAGGACAGATGTGATGATCAAGGGAGGAGTAGCGACCTCAGGGCACCGATTAATATCACTGTTCAAATTATCTGTAGGGCCCAGACTGGATTTTCTAATGTTCCTTTTGAATGCCTAACCCCTGGTGTTGAAAGTCCATTGTCAAGTTTTAGACTGAGACTCTCCCCAGTTTTCCTACACCTTTGGTTTACCTAGTCTAGTGTTATGGGGTGAATGTTCGTGCTTCCCTCCCACCATGTTGTTCAACATGTTTTGGAGGTCAAGCCTTTGGGAAGTAATTGGTAGGAGGATAAGCCTTCATAGGCTTGGTTGGTGCTCACAGAAGTGTTTTTTTTTTTTTTTTTCAGTTTAGTGAGGATACAGAGGACTAACCTTGGAAGAGGGATTCCTCAAGAGCCTGGCCGTCTAGCTTCTTGATACTGCCAGATCTGGCCAGCTGCTTAAACCACTGTGTCTGTGTCCCTTCTGGCCTGCCTCTTCACTTGGTTTTGCCATTGGTGGGGTGGTGGTGGTGGCTTTATGTTGTTTGGTTTTTTTGTTGTTGCTTTATTTTGTTTTGCTGTTTGAAATGTCTCCCCGCTAAATTCTGTTTGATCACACGTTCAAAAGGCCTTCCTGTGTACCACACATTTCATGACATTTTCTTTAGGTGTTTCAGGGCCTTAAAGATGCCTCTTTACTTTGGATTTCTGTTATCTATTACCTTTATTGGCAATTATATGTACTCCATTCAGACACCTTACTTCACCAGCTTCATCTTTCTAATTAGAGACATCTTCCTGGGGGCGTCCATTTCTTCGCATGTGTCTCACTGTGTTGTTGCATGTTGTCACACAGCTCTCAGCACCCTGCATATATTTAATGCGTGTTTGATGGTGAGCACTGCCATTGCCTGTCACTAGCTTCTCTCTCTCTAACTTTTATCTTTCTTTTTGAATCATAAGAATAATAGATTAGAATGTGCTTTACGTATTTGAGCAATGTTTGTTCAGTAGATTGTTTTTCTTTGAAAGCCTCTGCAGCCCTCTGTGTACACTTTTTGATCCTTAAAACATTGCTGTGAAGATGTTTTTATATTCTAAGGTAATTGTTATGCCTGAAGCTCTTAATTAGTAAACTTTAAAACTGCATGGGAGAGAAGTTCCTATTTATAACTTCATGTTTCCTTTGCCTGCTCAAAGAGAAACTTGCTTTTCAGTTTTCTCCATCTCTAGGCACAGCTGTCTTTGATTCATGCTGGCATAGCTTCAGGGAGAGGCAGATAACAGTTGTAGCTAGCCATATATAATATATATATCTCCACCTCCTTTAGTTACAGTTACTCATTTTTTGTTGGTGTTTATTAAACTCTTCTCTGCTATGCTTTTCCTCTATTATAGTTTTTAGAACATTAGTGTTCTAGTCTAACATAGTAGGTAAATGTAGGGTTGGCACACTGAATTAACATGTGGAAGTCTGATCTCAAGGAACTAAAGTTTCAGGTTTCTCATCTATGAAGCTGATATAGTGATAGATACCCCTTAGGTTTGTGGTTGGGGACAAAAGAGAAATATATAGAGACAATATGCAGCAATTAAGTATAGTGGCCTCAACTCTAAAAATTTAGGACAACTTTTAGTGAGTCCTAAAGAGGGGAAAGCTGTAAGGCATGTGAGGCTGAGACATAGCTCCAAAGCCTTGTCCACTTGAGGGCTTTTGTTGTCAGCAGGAGGAGCCCACTTAACTCAGCACAGACCCAGGGAAGAGATTGTAGGTAACTGTAGACACAGACTCACATCCAGGTGTGTAGAAAAAGAACAACCCCCCCATTTCTCCCCCTCTTTTCTGCTTGCTCTCTACTGCCAAGTGTATGTGCAGAGTAGGGACAAAAGAGTCTGCTTTCCTAGTTATGCTATTGCTCTTGTCCAGTTCCAGCAAACCTTTGATCTGATTGCTTTTAGAAATGGTCAGTGATGGAGCTAATGTTACGTTTGGAAGAGTTAAGTTGGTGAGCCATGGGGTTGCCATGTCATTGGAGTGTGAAAGAGACTATGTTTCAGTCTGTTTCCCCCCTATAATGTGTGCAGTCAGTTGGTGCTCATGCGTGGTTACTATAGCTAGTGGAGTGTAAAATGTTTGGGACATTAATTGTGTTATATTGCAAGGAAAACCTTTTCATGCTATAGTTTAAGACTCAAGGTTCTATTGGAATTATGTATTATGTGCTAAGATTATAGTTGTATACCATCATGCCTAGTTTCGTTTTCTGAATTCTAAAAATCAGTGATGAAGAATATCTATATTCTAATTTGAAGCTTTCTCTGATCTAAAAAATGTTACCAGTTTTACTGATCATTATTCCCATGTTTATGTGTGCGTCTGAATGTTTTTAGATCCATAGTGGAGTTGGAGGGAAAAAGAGCAGAAATTATTCTGATGGCAAAGAGAAGAGAGGAAGTTCCTGCCCTGACACCTGGTGAGGTCCTTCACCATGTGGCTTTGAGGGTGACACAAGGTGAATGAGGAAGTTTTAGACAATAACTGGGCAGCTATTATAGGCTCTTTAAGTCTAGAAATAGACATGGCATGAGAAAGCGTGGTCTTTTGTTCTTATCCTGGTGGCTTCTCGTTTTACTGAGGCAGTTTTGAATTGTCTTTAGTTGCTTTGCACTTATGGAGTTTAATCAAATTGCGATTATTTATGGAATTAATATAGTAATGTGTTTTACTGACTATCGCGTAGCCTAATGCAATAGTTAAGTGTGGGAGCTCTTATGTCCTAACCAACGGTTAGAAGCTAAGCAAGGTTGAGTCATCTTTTATTGTAGTTGGAGTAAATAGGTTTGTTTATTTTGGTTATATCCCATTAAATCCAGATTAAACTTCTGTATTTTGCTATATTTTGCAGATCCTGGTTGTAATAGTTAATCATCATTGCTGATTTTGGAGTCACCTAGAAGAGTGTCTCGTGTGTGTGTGTGTGTGTGTGTGTGTGTGTGTGCGCGCGCGTGCATTTCCAGAAAGGTTTAACTGAGGAGGGAAGGCTTACTCTGAAAGTACATAGCTCCTTCCTATTAAGCAGTGTCCCAGACTCAAAAAAGAAAAGGCAGAAACAAAAAAGGAGCAGGAAAAAGCCAGCTGAGCACCAGAATTCATCTCTTTTTCTTGACTGCAACCTCAGTGTGGCCAGCAGCCTCTTGCTCTTGTTTGCATGCCTTCCCTGACAAACTATCAACCCCTCAAACTGTGAACCAAAGTGAACCTGTTCTTAAGTTGTTTTTGTCAGGAGTTTCTGTTACAGCAGTAAGAAAAGCGACTAATTCTGTGGTATAGGTTAACCTGACTGCACACTTGCCTGCTTCCATAACAAATGTTCTATTCCCCTGTCCTCTGAGTGACACTCCATGCCAAGGGAAGCTCTTCTTAAGGATAGGGGAAGCAGAGTGTATCCTCAGACGTTCATGTGAAGAAGCATTTATGTGGTTCAGCTTTTCACTAAATAACATCAGAGTCTTAAACTGCTACCTCAAAGCTTGGCTTTCTAGGCTCTTTAGTCCCAGACTATTTCAAGTTTCTACTTCAAGACACTTGCCTTTGGTCAAACTCACAGTTATTCCTTCTTGGTTGTCTCCATAGTCAGTGTGGTGATCTTAGTATACTGAGCCATTAATTGCAGTGTTAGATGCTGGTAGCAGATGAGATTTTACATAAATGTGTAAAAACACACACACACACACACACACACACACACTCTAACACAGTACCATCGACATTTAATGTGACAACACTTTTCATAGCCGATGGTTCCCTTTTTCTTTCCTCACCTCTGCTACCTTTATCGATGCTGCTCCACCACTGCTCACTTCTGTTTGGAGGGCCTGGACCTTCATGGGACAGAAGACATAATTAGACATGGCTCACAGCAGCAGGTTAAAAACACAAGTCATCATTTTCTTGGGTGTTGACTAAATACTTTCTTAAGCAAATTGGAAATTCTACAGTCTTTCCTAAATGATCAGGATCTTTGTATTGGTTTGAGATAGCTGTGCAAATGACCAAGAATGGATATTCTGGTGTATTTGGTTAATGCTTGTGGATTATGTAGTTCAAAGCATTGCCACTGCTTACCACTTCCTTAACACAAGCATTTCCTTTTTTCTTTTTCTTTTTGATTGATGTGCCCATTTTGGGAATTCTTAAAAGAATTTTTTTTCCCTCCTTGGGAGAACAGTTGTAGAGTTCCTGTCTAGCGTCCCATTTCTGTGGGAATCAGATAGGAAAGTTGTGCTGACCATTTACACTAATGAAGATGAGCATTAGCGTGGATAATATATTTGGATTTGATGTGCATTATGTGATTATTTTTGCAGCACAATTAACTTCCTGATTAAACTTCGCTGAGCATACGCTTGGTAGAAAACTGGATGATCAAATTGTTAGTTTAGATGATAGGTGATGTGAATTTTGGACAGGTTTTCCACTCAAATAGTTGTAAATCTGAGATAACTCTCTTTCTTGTCTTTAAAATGATGAAATTATTTAACCTGATTTTTGAGAGGGAGAGGGGAGAAAGGTAGGTTGGAAACTCAGGAGATGCAGCAGTGACAAATTGTGGCCACCAGAGGGGGAAGTCCAGTCAGTCTTCTTGTGGCTTTGTTTCTGACCATTATGTGTGTCATTGATGGAAGTGAAAGGGACACATTTTACCTATCATATCCTTGTCTATTTATAAGTTATAGGGCCTCTTGCTCTCTATTCTTCAGTTTCTGCTTTTTTTCTCTTCAATTTTCTCAGTCAAACTAGGACAAATAAAGAGAGTGGAGGTTGTCAGGTCTTTATCTGATTTTTATTTCCTAAGATAGTTAATGACTCAGAAGACTGATGCACATCTTGGATGGAAAGTGCAGTAGTCACCAGGTTCTTCCAAACACAGCACACAAACAGTGCTCAACCTAACCCATCCTCTTGTTGAAATCAAGAAAGAAAATGAAGATGTTTGAGAAGTAGAGCAGAGGGAGCATAGTATTTGTAATTAGGTTCCAGTCTGGCATTGCTATTTTATGTGGTCATGGACATTAAAACCCTGGATCTGAGCCACGCATGGCAGTGTATGCCTTTAGTCCCACTCACGAAACAGAGCAGAGGCAGGTGGATCTCTGAGTTTGGACTAGCGGGTCTATCGAGTTCCAGGCTAGCCAAGGCTTTATAGCAAGACCCTGTCTCAAAAACAAAACAGAACAAAATCTTTGGAACGTCAGTATCTTTGTTTGAAAGATTAGGATGCTTATTTTTAACCTATTTGATCCTTTTTTTAGTAGTATAAGATTTTGTGGAAATTCTTTAATATTTATGTGCAAGGCAGTACTGTTCTTAAATTAGAACATTATAGCAAAGGTACACATTTTAAATAAAGTATGTTATTTTGCTAAAACATCTGTTGGTAATTATTAATGCATAAACACTAAAGACAGAAAGACACTCTAGTGAGACATCTTTTTACTCCACAAAGCGATAAATTGAGCATAGGTTCAAGATGGCAATGGTTCAGTTAATAGTTGAAAGACCAGGAGGAGTCAGGATGTCCCACATCCTGATTGGGGGACAGGGGAGTTGATAGTATGTCATTTAGAGGAGATCATTTGGGAAAGAGTAAACATAGAAAAGGAGTTAATGAGTTCTAGGATTTCATATCACAAAGCTGATGTCACATTCTACTTTTTATAGCCATAAAAGTGGGAATAATTTTTATATGAATCCAGTTATGTGATTCTTAAGTTGCTGGAGGGCTAAGGGTATGATGGAAAGAACAAAGGTAGCTGTGAAGTCCAATCAGACAATCAGATGGGTGTTTAGTAAGCAACAGAACAAATGGTTACAGAAATGTGCTTGTGAAAGCAGGCAAGGATTAGGATTTAACAATTTGATATACAAATAAGGGAGTATAGGCCGTTTGAGCAGACTAGATATATAAAGTGTTTTAGAATTCTGTATAAGACAGGATCTTAATCTGCCCCGACTTAATGAGCTTTCTTGATGTTGGTCTACTTGGTAGGTCCCAGGCTCTACACATTTGGGGTTATTGATGGTATCACTGACAAACTCTAGGTGGTTTGATGGTTCTAATAGCTTCACACTCCACAGGATACACATATTCACAGATCTGCTCACCACTGCTGTGAGTTCATTTCCCAGAAATGAACTGGCTAGTAAAAATTTGGCAGGCAAGCCAGCTTTTCAAGTACTGCTAGGAATAGAGCCCAGCTGTTCCCTTTGGGCTTTGAGCTGTTGGAATTCATTGTTAGCAGCTAGAAAGAATCAAACTGTAACATTTTTAGCCTAGTTCATGACAGCAAAGCAGAGGTGTTAAGATTTCTGTTCTAGAGGTTTATACTGCAAGTAACTTAACCTGATTGTGTGTCTTAATATTACTGGGCTTCTGACCGCTGAAATATGGCTTGGATCGATGGTGGTTTGGAGAAAGTAGAAAGAGGGCTATCCATCATTCAGAGGCTCCATAGAAGCTGGCTGATAATGCTGCTTTCACCAAGCAGCCATCTGTCCATCCATCCATCAGTAGGATGAAATGAGATTTAGCGGAACAGGCAGCCGTAACTCTGAGATACTTTCTAACCAACAATTGTAGCTCTGGCCTGAGTCTGACCACAAAGCACAGCAGTGGGATTTGGCGGGATGTGGCAGTAAGAGCAGTCTACTTCCCGTCACTGCCAGCCTAGAACAGATTCAGTTTGAGGCCCTAGCTCAACCTTCTTTCCCATACAGAATTTGGCTAAACTTGGAATGATGAGACTGTCATTCTTTTAGCTCCAGACAGTTTTGCAAGTTAAGCGAATGTTTTTCATGGAGAATATTTTCACATAACACTATACGAACTTCTTCTGTGTTCATCATAGTAATGAGGGATGAGATTAAATTAAATCTAAATAATTTAATAATTTTATTTCATGTAAGTTCTTTTTCCTACTGAATTAAAAATTTACCCAGTTCTTAGTAGTAAAAATTGAATTTTTTTCTCCCTAGATTAGTGGTTTTTAAATGAAAGGAAGAGAATATGGACAGGGAAATGGGTAACATTAAAAACAAGAGACTGGTAGAGCGCTTACCTAGGGAAGCGCAAGGCCCTGGGTTTGGGTCCCCAGCTCAAAAAAAAAAAAGAACCAAAAAAAAAAAAAAAAAAAGAAAGAGACTGGATGATACTTAAAATGGGTCATGAGGTTTTGATAACTGAAATCCAACTGTGTCTTCCCTGCTCCTATGTTCTGGTGTACCATGCCTTCTGAGAGCCTCTGGATCAGTGTGTGTGCGCTTGTTGTCAATCCTGTGATTTGTCCTAGGCATAGCCAGCTTCCTTGGCCATGTTATTGCAGTGGTCACTCAGACCCCAGCTCCTGTTCTTTGTTCTGAAGCCTTGATTTTCACTTCAGATTGAGGGAGGGGTTTGAGGGAACCTAATGTACCGGAGATGCCTCGGAAATGAGAACCTTGGATGAATTCCTGGGCTTATTGATCCACCGGCAGTTTATGCATCCTGACATTCATAATCTCAGTAGGCTGCTGATGTTCCTGATTAATGGGCCCAGGGGCTGTCCATCCGTCACTTCACATTAATTACTGAAGAGGTGTTTTTCCAGTGATTTACCTGACAGTGGGCTGTGATAAATACCCCTAAGCAGAGTGGGCAGTGATTAATCACAGGACCACACCCCTCCCCCCAATCCTTTCCCCCTAACCACAGGCCAGCACTGGGACCTGACCAAAGAGTGCCCCCTCCCCAGAAGCTATCTATCTCTATAATTGCTTGGGGATGCATATTTATTGGGCATGAGACCTGGCAGATAGCATTTTAGAATTTGTGCCAAAGATGATGAAAAATAAATCTTATTGGTAAGATGACCATGTTTTTACACGGAGTGGATAAGTGTGTGAGCTGCTCACACATTACCTTGAAAATTTCAGGGAGCATTAGCTGCCTACTTGCATGTACATACATACATATATACATACATACATACATACATACATACATACCACAGGGCTAGTTTGTTTTACAAGCTTCAGAAAGGGCAAAGGTCTGGCTGGTTAGGTGACTCCTCAGGTAAGGCCAGTTGTCATACAAGCCTGATGACTGAATACAGTCCCTAGAACCCATGTAGAGGTGGAAGGAGAGACATAACTCCTCAGGGTTGTCCTCTGACCTCTGTATGTACACTATTGAATGTGTGCCTATACAGCACATCATGCATGGGCGCACACATAAATACCAACAGTAAATTAAACAGGTCCAGGTTTTGCATTCATGATGCTTCTAGTTTACTCAGAGAATACATGAACAAATATAATTTAGGAAATTATTTTAGGTACAGTACAGTTGGACTGGTATAGAACTCCAGGGTTCCATTTCTTAATCTTATGGCTGTAGAAAATGAAATTAGCTAAGTACTGAAATACTTAGTGTCTTCCATGGGTCAGGTCAGGCCCTATTTTCAGCTGTGGAGGATGAGTGTAATACAGCTGCAGATTTCAGAAAGCACAGTCTAATATGCCTTGTCTATTTCTAAAAATATAAAGGCAGACTTTTCCAGGAAGTTGTTAAAGGAATTTAAAGTTAACTAGTACATTCATTCTTTTTCTCTGAGTGTTTTTTTAGTTCTATGTTCATGGGTGTACAAGGAACATGTTAAGGACAATATCTACCTTCAAGAAACTTGCAGTTTCATCTGGTTTGTTCTTCCTTCCTTCCTTCAATATGTATTTATGTGCTCATCATTGTGTCAGGGGTGGTTCAGAGGCCCCCTTGCAGCTGGACTTTCAGACAGTTGTGTTCTGCAGGCAGATGTGAGAGCTGGGAAAGAACAGTACATGCTCTTAACTGTTCAGCCATGTCTCCAGCCCAGGACTGTTGGGTATTAGACAACATTCATGATGCGTAAATGGAACTCACCCTCCATTAAAAAAAAAAAAATAGAGAGAGATGAAGAACTCTGTTGTTAAGGGTAGTCCTAAATTCCTGGGTTCAAGCAGTCATCCTGCGTCAGTCATCTGGGCAGTCTACCTGGGATCTTAGGTACTTGACATGCTTGGCATAAATGTATCATTTAAATAATGTTATATATGTCGTGAATGCCACAAATGATGAGTGCATATGGAATGTGACTCAGTTGTCTTTATATTGATAGTTAAAGGATAGAGTTGATTTTGTGATACATCTTTTGGATGAATGGTGACTGGGGCTATTTGAGCTGATATAGTTCAAGTAGATCGTTTCAGAAGTTAAAAGGAGCAGGCTATGATGTCATCCTACCTAAAGTAGAGGATTCGTATCTGAGAGTGGTAGTAATATCATGATTAAAATAGTAGGTTGATACCAAGGAAGGAGCTTTATTGCCGGGTAAGCTTGATTCATATATCATAGGATATAGTGAATCACTAAGAGAGAGAGTGTTGTGTGGGGGTAGATGTTCCTACTAGAGGGTTTTAATGTCTGGTCTACATTCAGCTTTAGGTCTGCCCTTTTAACTTGTATTTCATAGACGATATTTCTCCACATGCTTATTCTTCTCCTAAGTAGTTGGTTTTGAGGCTTTGTAGCCACGTGGGCTCTTTCCTGTGTTCAACCTCAAGTTTTTATAAGTGCCTCAGTTCTCTCCTGGGTCTCAGGTATGAGACTTTTCAGTGATGCTGACTGCCCCTAGTCTTCAGAGTTAGAGGTTTGTTGCCTTGTACCTGGCTACTAAGGTTCTGGGCCTGGAGTAGTAGTAGTAGTAGTAGCTCTTGCTGTCTTTTTTCTTCAGACACTTAGGCCTTTCTGGAAAGAGACATAGGGGAGTCTTGGTACTTACCCCCGGGGCCTACTATTCTCTCCTTCCAAATGTGTCTCTCACTTGTCTGAAGTCCTCCTCCATGTATCTCTATTGGAGTCTATGGAGAAGATGCTGTAAGAAAGAAGTTCCTTCGTTTCTGTGTCTACTAAGAGTTCTGTATTGATCTTATGGTAACCCATATTTGATGTGTAGCTGAGTTGTTGCTGACCACTCTAGTATCCAGCTCATCCCCCACCAGTCCTTTGAAGAGCCTTTCTTCAGATTTGAGGCATGTGTTTGTCCCTAGCCTCTGGATTGATAACTTTGTAATGTGTAGAAGCACAAATTTCCTTGAAACCAGCAACTTCTGAAACACTTTAGAATTCTGGAAAAAAAATTGGTTGATATACTGTCTATCTTTCGTTTTTGTTTACGAATGAGGATATTCTTTCCAGCTTCCTCTGCTATAATTAGCCCCCATGAGTCAGTGGCTGAGGTAGGAAGGTATGTGCAGGGCTTGTAAAGCTGGACAGTCTCAAAAAGTTAGGTGACCCACAACTCAGGGTTGCATAGCCAACAAGCAATTACAAACCTGGATATTAGAGCTCTCTGAGAGAGTGTCAGTTAGAGCTTGTTAGAGGTGCAACCTTTTTTTTTTTGTAATCATAAAGTTACATGCTTATGAAGGAGCTGTTTCAGTGGTTCGGTGAGAGGGTATGTATTTAGCCCAGTGTTTCATTTGGGACATCTTTGGTGCATTACAAATTACTTACAGTTCCTGGAGGCAACAGTCTTTGAGTTCTTTAACTTATCCGTTTACTTATCATGTGCCTATGCATGCATTTGTCATTCTCGTTCTACCTTGTAGTTCCTGGGACTGTCAGAACTGTAGTGAGTATCTTCATCCACAGAGCCATCTTACTGACCTGGACAAAATCTTTGTGATCTCAGAAACCATCATAATCTTATTGCCATTTTATTTAATTGCAATGAGTCCATATAATACTTCAGTGCAAAAGTAGGTAGTGCTTTAAAAATAGAGTATCACTTTATTAATAATGGCATGCGATTGTGGTATTTAAGAATGAACCCTGTGAGTAAGGGCTTAAATGTACATCTGGTTTAATTTTGTCACCACTAGTACCTTATGCATGATTTGAGTTTCTGTAAATAATTCACATGTACAAGCTTTAGTAGGAAAATGATGGGTTGAGTAAAAGAAATAGTACAATGACAAAGGATTTGTCATTAAAGAACGTGTGTTCCTTTTTACTGATCACTCCCCCCACCCCCCACCCCCCACCGTGCTAGATCTGAAAGGGAGTGAGTTAGGACCTTGGTGTTCTAGGCATTAGCTAACTGAAACAGTTATTCTCAGTGCTCTTTTCCAGAGCATTGTCAGATAGTAAAGTGGAGTTGTTGTGTTGACACCCATTGGCACCCACCTGTAATCCTTGTTGTCAGAAGAGTAAGGGAAGAGTGAGGCTAACTTGAGCTAACATACACATGTGGGAGCCTGTATCAAAAGGCAACCAAACATAGGGTCTTCAAGTGGGACTCTTAAAGTGGGAGCAGGGACTGTGTCTAATTGCATTCCCTGCCTTTGGATCCCTTTCCCCTATCTGGGCTGCCTTGTCTTAGCCTTAATAGAAGATGTACCTAGTCTTGCTGAAATTTGATATCCTAATGCTTGTTGACCTTCCCTTTTTTGAGGAGAGATGAGGTCAGAGGTGGGGGAGGATGAGAGGGAGGGACTGAGTGAAGGAGGAGGGGAAGCTGCAATTGGGATGTAAAGTAATTAAAAAACAAACAAATAAGAAGTTATAAAAAAGACATTAAAGTGGAGGCCAGGCTTCATGGTACATACTGTAATCCCAGCATTTGGGAAGTAGAGGCAGGAAGATTCCAAGTTTGAGGCCATGGCTACATAGTGGGCTCCAGGCCACTTTAGGATACATGGCAAGAACTTGTCTCAAAAAAAGAAAAGAATGATACTAAAAACTCTACAAGGCATCTGTGAGAACAATCAAGTTACTCTTTTGCTCTATTCTGGTTCTTTGGCCTTAGGTGTATAACATCTCTTGATGCTTCACTTTTATGATTTTAGAATGGCATAGTACAAAATGAATAATGATAGTGGAGTTTTAAAGGGGATTTAGTGGGATCATGCTATAATAGTAAGAACAACCAAGGCCATCAGGTGAATAATAAGATCAGGTAAGTCTGTAAAGTTCATGTGACGACCATAGGCCTTGCCACAGAGGTACCTCAGATCCTTATTTAGAAGTTGTTTTTCTTTTTTAATTTTGCATATAGTTTGGAGGCAGTTGGATTTTCATCGACCAGTAGACAGAGAGTAAAGATGCTTAAGAATAGCAAGAAATGAAAGATGGCAAAGAGAGTGACACAAACACCATGTACCTGGAGATGGAACTGGGGGTCATTCACAGTGAATAGGTGGTGTCTCATATGTGGCCCAGGTTGGCAGTGCCAGTACAGCTGTTTAATGTCTCATTCTGCTTCTTGATTGTGAGCCTAAGTTTTTATACCATTGAGGGAGGATTTTAAATGATTGTCTACCTGACTGATTTCTCCTCAGTCCAGTTAAAGTCCAGTGTGTTAAGGAGAAACATTGAAGTGATTTCTTCACATACCTTAAAATTTACAGATTGTTGTCTTATGTCCATTTAAATGGTAATACATTTTTTTATATAGTCTGGTTTGAGTAGAAGTAAAAAAGGAACCTTCAGATGGATATAGAAATTATTTCGTGGTTTCAAACATTTACTGAGTATGCCTTCAAAAAGCTATAGCAGAATCAGTTGTGCTTCATTAGTGGAGTTCATAGATTTAAACCATGCCTTGTTTCTCAGCTCTTGGGTATGGTTTTTATAGTAGTGTATAACAGAGCAGTCCCTTCCTTGCATTTGGGCCAAGTGCATTAGAAAGTGAAGCTCTTGTGTTTGTTTATTGTTACTTGCATACATAGTGTTTGTACCTGACACTGGAGGAGAGGACTTTCAGGTATGGAAAGATTGAATATATTTCTAATTTCTTCTTTATTTTGCCGAATAAGATTTCTGATCAGGTGCTATAGTATTTTTTTAAGTTATGCATTAATTTCCCTTCTATTGTTCTGTAACTAGACGTCCCAAACCATTTGAAATAGAGATATTTTCTCTGCCTATAGTGTAAGTTTCTGTTTGAAACAATTTTCAAACTGACATGAGTTGAAATCAACTTTAATGAATAAAAGAACCTTTAGTTTAGTTTTTTGAGATAGCGATTATCTATGTGATCCTGGCTATCCTGGTACTTGCTCTGTAAACTGGGCTGGCCTCCAACTCAGGGGATCCACCTGCCTATTCCTCCCTAGTCCTAGGCTTAAAGGTCTGTGCCATTTACACCATACTATGGCTAAGAAGTTTTAAATTTAAAAAGCTAAACAAGACAGGTGGTGGTATCACACATCTTTAATCCCAGCACACTCTAGGAAGAGGCATGCAGATCTCTGTGAATTTGAGGCCAGCCTATTCTATAGAGCATAGTTCTAGGACACCCAGGTATATACAGAGAAATCCTGTCTTGAAAAGCCAGAACACACACACACACACACACACACACACACACACACACACACACACACACACTAAACAAAATAAGTTAAAAATAAATAGCAAATAGTAGTGTCTTATTAAGGGTATTTTATAAATTCCATTAAACTTTGAAACTTCAGTATAGTGGGGAAACAGTTGAATGAATACAGCTGCAGGATGGGAGACTATATTGTATGTTAGAGGTGTTACTGCCCACATTATATAAGGAATCCTAGTAACTCACAAATAACCTGATCAAAATATGAGCAACAAGCCAAAGAAGATGCTTACGTGTCCATGAAGTATGTATGAAAGATGTTCCACAGGGAATGCTACAGTGATATACTATGTCACACCTATTAGTATAGCTGCTGTAGAAACAAGCAAGTCTAGAACAGATGTGGGGAAATCTGGACCTTCCCACATTGTTGGTGAGATTTGTAAAATGGTGCGTGCAATTGCAATGGAAAATAGCATGAAAGTCCTCCAGAACACTAAAAGATAGAATTACCATATAAGCTAATGACTCCATTTTTAGATATCCATTAGAAAAGATTGAAAACAGTATCTTGAAGTATCTGCTTTTTCATACCCATTGCAGCATAATTCACAATAATGAAGATGTGGATGCAACCTTCTTCAGTAGCTGAGTGAACAAAGGAAATGCAATGTGTAATAGAATATAATTCAGCCTTAAAGAGGAGGGAGTTCCTCCTGATGGCACACACTACATGATTTTACTTACATGAGGAATCTAAGTCACATACATGGAAGCAATGTAGAATATTTGCCAAGGGCCGCAGAGAGGGGTGAACAAGGAAATTATAGTTATGCTAGTGATCTGTCATTCAAGATATGTAAAAGATTGGGGCTGGTAAGATGGCTTAGCTGATAAGGATACCTGTCACTAAATTTTCCCTGGTCAGTACCTGTGACCCTACATATTTGAAGGATAGAACCAACTACTTCAAGTTGTCCTCTGACCTCTTTACTTGTACTGTGGCATCTGCACACTGCACCTACCCACAAAAGAAAAAATAAAATGTACAAAGGGTCTAGATAGAGCCTGGGGAGATAAAACTAATATTTTACCAAAATAGTATAGATTTCATTTTTTGTTAGCTTTATACTTTGTTATATTTTTCTCTTTTTCTTGTGAATTTTCTTTTAAATTAATTTTGTAAGTTAGCATACAAAGTAATGAGCTTCACTATGGCATTTTTATACGTAGGTTATTACCCGTTTTTCTAATTCATCTCCGTCCTATGTGAGCTGGTTCCCTTCCACCTCTAAAATAGTCCTCACTTTAGCTTTCGTGTCACGTGTATTCCATTACCCACTCTTCCTCTACTCCTCCAGTATCTCTTCTTCCTTTTCTGTGATACCTGGTCTAGTTTTATGACCTGCCCCCCACCCCACATATACACATATACACATATGTTCCAAAACCATGTAGTATTTTGTCTTTCTGTGTCTGTTTTTTTCACTTAACACAATGATTTTCTAGTTCCATCTATTTTTCTGCAAATGTCATACTTTTATTTTCTACCACTGAAAATATAATTCTTATTGTAGAGGTTCCACATTTTCTTTATTTGTTCATCTTTTGCTAGACAGCTAGGCTGGTTCCATTTCCTAGCTACTGTGAATAGTGCAACAATAAACATAGATGTGCAGATCTGTGTGGTCCGGATTTTGTTTCCATTGGGTGCCCCCAGTGGTACCCGGGTCACATGGTAGTTCTGTTAGTTTTATCAGAAGCCTCTGTCATGATTTCCTTAGTGGCTGCACAAATTATATCTCCCAGCCATTTATAAGGGTTCCTACAGTCTCAGTAGTATTTGTGGTTTGGTGGGGTTTGATTTGGTTTGGTTTTAGTTACTATAACTGAGGTGAGAGGGAGTCTCAGGGCAGATTTAATTTGCATTTCCCTGCTAGCTAAGGACGTGGAACACATTTTCATGTATCTATTGGCCATTGTATTATTTTAGGAACTATATTCAGTTCTTTGTCCTGTCTAGTGATTGTATGGTCTATTTTTGGTGTTTAATTTTTTGCAGCTGTTTATAGTCCAGATAACTGCTGTAGAGTTGGCAAAGATTTTCTTCCTTCCATTTTACAGATTGTTTCTTCACTCTAACGGTTTCCTTTGATCTACAGAAACTTACATTTCTTAGTTTGTTTTTTTTTTTTTTCAGAAAGTCTTTGCCTTTTCTGTATCTTCAAGTATTTTTTCATATTTTAGGGTCTTAACACAGGAAGGTCTTGATCCATTTTTTATTGATTTTTTTTGTGGGGGGGAGTGCTGGGAGCTCAGAGAATCTGGTTTTATCAAAAGAACAGTGAAAACAAATGCAGGTGAGGATTTGGGAAAGAGGAACACTTAGACACTGCTGTTGGGAACGTAAACTTGTGTAACCACTGAGGAATGAGAATAAATGCTTCTCAGAATACCCCTAAAACTAGAATTACCATGTGATCCATTTGTACTACCCAAAGGACACTAGAAATTCAGTTTTCCAGCACAACTTGTTGGACAGGTTTTCTTCAGTCTGTATTCTTGTATGGCTGGAGCCGTATGGGTTTATAGATAGGTCCTCTGTTGTGTTGGTCTGTTTTTGTGTACCTTCCTGATGCTTGTCCCTGGAGCTGTATGGGTTTATAGATAGGCCCTCTGTTGTGTTGGTCTACATGTCTGTTTTTCTGTACCTTCCTGATGCTTGTTCCTGTGGCTCTGTAATACAGTTTGAGGTCAAATCTGTTGTGTCTCTGGCCTTGCTGGGTTTTTTTCTTTTTAGAATTGCTTTGGCTGTTTGGAGCCTTCTGTTCTTCCATATGGATTTTATGATTTTGTTTTTTAAGTTCTGTGGAGAAAATTATTGGGATTCTGATTGAAATTACATTGGAATCTTGTGGATTGATTTGGGCAGTATACCCATTTTCAGAATGTATCGGTTCATGAACATAGGAGATCTTTCCATCTTCTATGTCAGCAATTTTTTTCAGTTTCTTTTTTTTTTTTTTTTCCCGGAGCTGGGGACCGAACCCAGGGCCTTGCGCTTGCTAGGTAAGCGCTCTACCACTGAGCTAAATCCCCAACCCCCAGTAGTTTCTTAAAAGTTTTCATTGTGAGATTTTTTTTTTTTTAATCCCTCGACTTAGGTTGGTTTTTTTCTTCCCCATTTTTTTTTCCTAACAGATTTATCCTTAGATTTCTTTCTCTGCAAGCTCATTATTGGTATGTAGAAAAATTACCGACTTTTGCATGTTGGTTTTTGTATTCTGATGCTTTGCTAAAGTGTTTATCAATTTCAAAGAGTTTAATGGTGGAGTCTTCAGGATTCCCTGCTTGTTTAAGGATAACACCATGTGGTCCCTGAGATTGCTCAGCAGATTAAGGTGCTTGTTGCCAGCATGCTAGTTTGAGTTCGGTTTTCAGATCCCACATTGTGAAGAGCTGACTCTTTGGATTGTCCTTTGTGCCATGTCATGAGTGTACATGTGCACTTACATATATATGATAAATAATTAAATATAGGATCTAGTCACCTGCAAATAGGGTTAATATGATTTCTTATTTATATTCCTTTTATTTCCTCTTATTACTCAAGATGGAGTAGTATATTAAAGAGATTGGATACATTTGTCTTACGCACTATAGAGGAAAATCTGTATTTCTAGTTTAGTCTAGTGTGGTTGTAGGATTTTTATGTATAGCCCAATTTTTCTTAAACTTGATTTACCCTCTTTTACAGAACTTTTGGTTTTTTTTTTTGTTTGTTTTGTTATATTTTTGTTTTTGTTGTCTTTAGTGTTGTTAAAACCTCATTCCCTCTACATGAAGCCTTACTCTTCAGATAATAGCCTTAGGTAACTAAGTGAAAGATGTTTGAAGTCTGACTTGATCATCAGATTCTGAGTACTGTATAAAAGCTTGATGTTGACTATTAATGGTTACCCAGTACTCCAAAGATTCAGACTGACTAAAGATTAGTGAATTTATAAATGTGCTTTTTAGATTGAATAGACTTGAACGACAGAACTGAGTTTTTATAGACTTTAATTTTGAAATTTTGTTAAGCCAAGAAAAAATTTTTTACAGGATTTTGAATATGTAAATGTTACTTGCAAATAGTGAGATTTTAATTGTCATTGTTGACTAATTGAACAGTATAGAGTATTGTGTTCTTTGTAGCATTTCTCTTTTGTTTGTAACACAGAGATGATGAAGCAGATACTGTTAGAATTTTTAATCTCACAGTTTCTTGACTCTAGTGGCGAAGAAACTATCTCACCACTGCTACCTTTATGTTTCAGGATCCAAAGCCTGACTGTACCTTTTTGGGGTTAACCATCTCACCCTTGTTTGCACTGTTTGTTCCTGTCCTCTGCACATTCTTACCTCAGAGCACTGTCCAACCCTTTCCAGTGGGGCACTTACTCTCCCACACCACGAAACAGTTCCACTGTTACTAACAACCCATATCTTGTCAAATTTAGTAGAAAAAAAAGCGGAGATCTTTTATCCCTTGGGTTAGGTTTTTTCCCCCTAGTTTTTTGTTTGTTTGGTTGGTTTGGGGTTTTTTTTTGTTTGTTTTATTTTGTTTTGTTTTGCTTTTTTGTTGACATTTCAACACATTTCTTTAGTATTCTGTGCTTTCTTTGGAGAGCCTAATACTCCCTTTGGCATTCTGTGTTCTTCCTCCTCTAATGGCAGTACTTCCTTATCCTCAACTCCAAGTATGAGAGTTCCCCCATGGCTCGTCCTCCAGACCTGTATCTGCCATCACCAGCTGGTCTTATCTGAGTCTTCGCTTTGGATCTTCCTGGGGATTTTTCACACATGTTCATCATTGGTTATTCTGTGTCCTTGAAGGGTGAGATCACTTTTCCCATTGCTCCTTTATCTGTACAAGGAAATCTGGTTAGGCACTCAAATCTAGTATGAGGTTCTTGATTAGTTATTTCTTTAAACTTCACATCTTAATATACATAATACTACAGTGAGTCACACCAGAACTCGGTGACGCCTTCTTCTCACATCCCCGCTTCAGCTTACTACATTTTGTTAGTCTCCCTTTCAAAATCTGTCACTAATCTGCTTTTTATGAGTTCTTCCATGTCTATGTAGGCATGCCATAATAATTAATAACAGGTTTCTTCCTGTGGTGACCCTTTGTACTCCTGTATGCTAGAAAAATCTTTAGCAAAGACAAGTCAGATCGTGTCCAGTAATTTCTGAACACATTGAAAGTAAAATCCAAAGCTCTATCCTCACCTGTAGCCCCTATTTCTTTGGGCATAGGATGTGTCTTAGGACTTTTGTACTTGTTCTTCTTTCTTGGACCTTTACCCCCCACAATTTGGGTGCCATATTGACTTGGTTCAGTATGAGTTAAGGTGTTGACTGTTTGGAGTGGTCTCCCTGCTTTATCACATAGGTTTTTCTTCTGAAATAGCCATATACACCTTATTAGTCCGTTGTCCATCCTTACTTATTTTTATTATGTGATATTCTCACTCATACATCAGTGATATATGTTTAAATATTTATTATTTTCACCATTGAAATGTTTGTTTCATGAGGTTGGGGGCTTGTATTCATTATTGTTTCTAGTGCTTCAGATGGTGTTTAGTATACAATAAGTACTCACTAGACGTTCGTGCTTAAGATGGTGGTTAGTATATAGTAAGCACTCACTAGACACTCGTTTGTGCTTAAAATAGTATTTATTATATAATAAATACTCTCACTAGATGTTTGTGGAGGGAATAAATGAGTAGGTCCCAAATCCATGTTGTGGCTTAGAGGAGAACACCACCTATCGAAAGGTTGCTTTTCGATTTAAAAATTATTTAATTATTTATTTAGTGCCAAGCAGGTTGCATGACATTGTAGATTGAAAGGCAAAAAGAAGTCACTAGCCCTATGTTGAAGAGGCAAACAATTGCTTTAATAAAGGCACATTTTTGGTAACTTATGCAGAGAACCTTGATCTGTCAATTGCAATCAGTGATGACTATTTTTCAGCTAAGAGTTGAGGAATGAGGATGAATATATATCTGGTTGAGGAGAAAATAATATATTTTAAACATGGAGATGGTAGAAGACAATTGGGCTGTTTCTAGTATAGTATAGTATAGTATAGTATAGTATAGTATAGTTCAGTTCTCAGCCTTCTAATGCTGTGACCTTTAATACAGCTTTTCATGTTGTTGTGATCTTCAACTATAGAATTTATTTTTCTATTTCATAATATAATTTTGCTACTGTTGTGAATCATACTGTAAATATCTGATATGTGACTACCCCCTCACACACACAAAGGTGTTATGACCGACAGGTTGAGACCCACTGTTGTGGTACATCTAGAAGTACCAAAATTATAGCAAACGAAACCTGAAGTTAGGAGTAGCTGGAGTAGAAGATAGGAAGTTTGGGGGGTAGGTAGCTATGAGGCTAAATTACATAAGACTATATGCAAACCTATGAAAATACCACGGACTTCTAGAGCTGTGTCTTGGACAGCTGACTAATACCTTTCAACTGAAGCCGAGGAAGGAGGAGCAGTGATTACCTGTGGGGAGAAGAGTGAAAACTTTAAGCGCATGATAATCTTAGAGTCCAGAAACCTGTTGATTTGTTGCTGTTTTTTGTATCTGCCATCTCAGTTTGTACATATACTGACTTTATTTTTAAGATACTTTCAGTCAATTCTTAATGAAATACACACTGCTGAACTGAAGGGCTTCGGCATCTCTAGTTTTGCTAGTCTATAAGTTGACTAAAACAATAAAGAATACTCTTGAAAGTATTGTAAAGGCAGGAGTGTTCTTTTCTGAAAGTGCAAAGAAACAATTCTAAATTTAAGGCCTTCCATGGTTTTTTAAGCATACTTTTTTGAAAAAGCTCTGTTTTTAGAAGAAGAAGTGGTAAGCGGTGTTCCTAAATGTGTTGATGATCAGTTTTATTTCAAGGGCATGTTCTATAACTTGTCTTACTTTGAGATTTATGAAACGAGTAGACTTTTGCGATTAACATTTTAAAAATCATTTTGAATGTACAGATTAGGTTGATGTGTTTCCATGTTGCTGAAGTAGACAACACACAGAACTGGCTACCTTTGCTCAGGACTGTAGAACTATGAAACATCTTGGAACAGTGCTGTTCCATTAGAAACATGACACGGGACAGGAGTGTGAACCATGTAAATGATTTTTAAAGTCACCAGCTACTTTTAAAAGTATAAAATAAACGTGAAATTAATAATTTATATAAACTAGTATATCCAAACAGTTATCATCCCTATATAATCAACATAAAATAATGAGACATTTTAAGTTTGTGTGTGTACGCGCACACATGCATGTTCCAAGCCTTTGAAACCCCACAGTGTTACATCTCAGGTCAGACTGACCACTTTAGATGCTCAGATGCTTCGTGTACTCGGTCAGTGCAGTCCTAGATTATTCCCAGCCAGTGGAGGTTGCTCAGCATCCTGTAGCACTTGCTATCTTCTCAGCAAGAAGTAATTTATGTGTTGCTTATTTTATTGTACTGTCAAGTATATTAAAGCATTTCCTCTTTTCTCTATTCATCATTTTCTTACCTACAGTAGTTCTGTCCAGTGAAGATCTGTTTATAAATGTTCATTGCCTATGGTTCTCTTATGCCAGCTTATTGTACTATCTTATTTTATTAAAATAGTCTTTGAATTCCAGTGATTTTGTTTTTAATCACAAAATACTGCATGCTTGCTGTAACAAATTTAAATAATGTGAAGCATGTAGTATAAAATAGTAGGCCTTTGACATCCTTTCTCTCTTTCATTTCCTGCTCTTTCCTGTGTAACAGTGTAGATAATTCTCCTTAGAAATACACATTCATGAAAAATTACTGCTAACTGAAGGAAGAGTACCTGGGAAATATTTTTAAAGCTGGCCTATTAAAGTAACACTAACATTTCTTTTTTCTTAAACAAACAAACAAACAAACCAACCAGAGTCTTATGTATCCCAGGCTGGCTGGACACTCTCTGTGTAAGCAAGGGTGACCTTCTGCTGAGCCCCGCACTGTACTTCTCTAGTGCTGAGAGTACAGGCTGAGCCACCACACTGGTTAATGCAAATGCTTGGGATTGAATCCAGGACTTCATGCTTGCCAAACAAATAGTCTACCAATATTTGCTACTGTTAATTAAAGAAAAAGAAAAAGATTGTCAAGAACAGTCTACAGAAGTGCAAGTACTTCTTTAAACTTCTTATTCAGTGTGTTTTAGGTTATAATTAGGGCTGTGCTGGTTCTCAAAATTAAGGAATGAGGTGTGTAGGTATGTCTCATGGATAGAGCATGCATTACCACACACAGGGCCCTGGACTCCATCTTTAGTACCAACCAAACAAAAGGAAAATAAAAGACTATGATATTTTCTGGATATAGTCCAAGTATGTACTAGTCTGATAGCACCCTTTTGTGTGTCTTCTGTTGTCCTAGCATTTCTCAGACAGAATAGACTAGTACAGAACTATTTAAACTTCTACTTTGTAAACTCTTTTGCCTGAGAAGTTTTTGGTAAGTCTGGTCATATACATATATTAGTTACTTTTTGTTGCTGTGATTAAACCATGACCAAAAGGGACTTATGGAAGAGTTTATTTTGTTTCTCTAGGAGAGAGTTCATAATGGTGGAGGAGGCATGGCAGCATGTGGCTGGCATAGCAAGCTGAAAGATTATATCTCAACTAGAAACAGAGAGAGCAAACTGGAAATAGGGAGATACCACAACTCTCAAAGCCTGTCCCAGTGATAGACTTCCTATAGCATGACTGCACCTCCTAAAGGTTCCATAACCTCCTCAAATAGTACCACTCACTGGGGATCATGTGTTCAAATATGTGAGCCTATGTGGGACATTTCTAGTTAAAACCACCACAATAGGTATATAAAATATGCATACAGATTGTCCTAGGGTTTTCTTGCTGTGAAGAGACACCAGGACCAAGACAACTCTTATAAAAGAAAACATTTAATTGGGGCTGGCTTACAGTCTCAGAGGGTTAGTCTATTATCATGGCAGGAAGCATGTCCAGGGAGACATGAATTAAAAGCTGAGAGTTCTGCATTGTGATCTGAAGGCAGCCAGGAGGAGACTTTGAACTGGCCAGAGTTAAGCTTATATATAAGACTCGAACATCCCACCTCCAGTGACACACTTCCTCTAACAAGGCCACATCTGCTAATAGTACCAATTCTCATGGGCTCCAAACCACCACACACATCATACATTTAAAGGTAGTAGATTATAAAGAAATTCTTTTTAAAATATTCTTCCGGGTTGGGGATTTAGCTCAGTGGTAGAGCGCTTGCCTAGCAAGTGCAAGGCCCTGGGTTCGGTCCCCAGCTCCGAAAAAAGGAAAAGAAAAAAAAAATTCTTCAATATAATCTCATTCTACCATTCATTAAAGGCAAAACAAATTTGCATACAAATATAAATATGCTTACTTATTTTCACATAAAGAGTTAAGTCTTCTGACTCAGAGAGGTGGCTCATCAAGTAAAAGTGACTGCAACCAAGCCTGATGACGCAAACTCAATCCTTGAGACCCCCATGTAGGACAAAATCAATGCCTACAAATTGTCCTCTGACTTCCACATGGGTACGGAGCAAACAAATGCCTCCACCAATATACCAGTAAATAAATAGATGTAATCTTAAAGATCTTTTAAATAATTAAATCTTGGCTGATTATCTGATATTCCAGGAGATAAGGCATCTTCAGTGTTACTCAGAATTTATTATTTTATTTTATCACTGTCAGGTGTCTTAGTTACTGTTGCATTGCTGTGAAGAAACACTGTGTCCAAGGCAGCTCTTATAAAAGAAAGCATGTAATTAGAGCTTGCTTACAGGTTCGAAGGTTTACAGTCCATTGTTATCATGCAGGGAGTATGACAGCATGCAGGCAGGCATGTAAGTCAGAGTTCTACATCTGGATCCACAGGCAGCAGAAGAGAAGCCCTGGCACTGACTTGGGCTTTTGACCCCACCTCCATCCCCACCCCGACACACATACTCTTCCTCCATCAAGGCCATAATCCTTTCAGATAGTACCACTCCCTGGTGTCCAAGCATTCAAACCTGTAAGCCTGTCTGTCTATCCTGTAGGGACTGTTCTCATTCACACCACCACGTCAGTGCCGAGACTATCACTGTTCATAAGCACATCATACTGAATAACAAGTATGTTTAGGTTTTCAAAAATTGTTGGAAATTCTGTTATGATTCCCAAGTGAAAATTCATTCAGTGATTTTTTTATGACATCATTAACTCAAACAACTGTGTTTAGAATAAAACATTCTAACATAGTACAAAGATATAATTTGATACATATTGAAGGAGAATAGGAAAGTTAAAACTTGGTTTTCTGCACTTAAGCCATTGTTTCTGTGAGACCAGAAGATATTGTAGTACAGTCAAAATGCAGTTCATAACATGCAGTAATATTGTGTGGCATAATGGTGTATTCAGCAGAGTGTGCACAAGTTATGTGTTCAAAACAAAGGCTACAGTGAAATTAGAGGATGCAGCACAGGCATTATGCACAAAATAACTTAAATTTATTCATTTTTATTTTGGCTGTTTTAGTCATTGTACAGTCAGTGATAAAGCACTTACCTACCATGGGTATGGTCCTAGACCCATTCCAGTACCACTAAACATAGTCCATTTGCCAAACAGAATCAAGAGTAGAGACTCAAACAGAACTTTGCCATTAAAAAAGAATTATTTTGGGGCTGGGATTTAGCTCAGTGGTAGAGCGCTTACCTAGGAAGCGCAAGGCCCTGGGTTAGGTCCCCAGCTCAAAAAAAGAAAAAAAAAAAAAAAAAAAAAAGAATTATTTTAAATGTCTACTCAAAATTATTCCCTGACAGCAACAGATGAGGTTGATCAAATTTTCTAGGAACACTAAACCCAGCTTGTAAATCACACATTTTAACCTAGTATGTTATACAGTAACCTTGATAGCCCATAGGCAAGTTTCACTTCAATATACAGAAAAGGCTAGCCAAGTAAATAGCCAGAGAATTTATTTTCTCATTGTTTTGAAGTGCCACAGCTGTTGTAAAATGAATCCCATATTATGTGGGACTTCTGAGAACTGTGCTCGTGGGCGTTGTCTCTTGTTAACTCTCTGTTTACCTGAGTCTTGTGTTCAGGGCAGTTGCACTGGCATTTTAATATATGAGAATTGTCGTCTGTTAGGTACCCTTTATCTATCCTTTTAGTTTGTAGATTTCTTAAGAGGATGTCAGAGTCAGAACTCACTATGGTATCTAAAACATTTTTCATACTTGTTAACAAATTTAATGAAACTTAGTCTTCAGAAAATAGAAAATAGATTTGAAATAAATCTACTGCCAAAATACCCTTAATTAGAATGTTTTCTTCTCTCAACCTCATATTTTTGTTTATTAACAAGAGAATTGATTGTGCCTTACTTCCTTTTCAAAGGAATTTGACATGGTTTAAAAAAAATAAAGTAGGAAAGAAACAAAGAGACACCTGGGTTGTGTTAACTGTTGCATCTCAGTTCTGGGATTTCCTGGGAAGGAACAGACAAGGACACATGTTGTGTGTCTAGTGAAGGGATCATATAACTTTCGGAGACATGCCCAAATGGAGTATTAGATAAGGTAATAATCTTTTATTTGATTTTGGAAAAGTTAGAAAATGTTTTTTAGGTGGAAATTTCCTGTATTGACCAACCCCAGAAGCTGTGATTTTTAGCTTAGGGAATCTTAGCATGTGTTTTTAGCTAAGATACATTTTTGTTTGTTTTTTCAGAAAAGTGCTGTGACTTGAATGGCAAATATTGGATCATAAAAATTGGATCAGATTAAAACCATCAGATTTAGCTAAATGGTCTCAAATGGTTCAGGGGAAAAAAACAGCCTGGGGGAGAGAGGGAAGTAGGAAAGGAGGAGGGACATGTGTGATTATGAATGAGAAAGCACTCGAGGAGAGACGGTAATAGAAGACAGCAGGTGAGTCAGGTAAAGGATAATGAACACTTCTGTACCATTTCTAACTCATGTAACTTAACTCCAGGTTTTCAGTTCAGATTTTTTAAATAAAAAATTGATGCAGGAGGATGTGGTGGAACATGCGTGTAATTTCAGCACTTGAGAGGCTGAGGCAGGATTTCAAGGTCAAGACCAGTTTAGGCAATATAAGCCAACCTGAAATAAACATTGAGACACCCCCTCCTTTTCTTTCTACACACACACACGCAACACACACAGATTGAGATAACTTATGTGGCTTACTTATGCATTTGTATGAACCAACAAAGTAATAGAACATTAGAGAATTTGTTCTACAAGCATGGTAATTTCAAATATTAGATACTCTGAACTTTTTTAGAATCCTGAGTCTAGTCAATCCATGGTTGAATTGCCTATTGAGTATTTAAAGACTAATACCCTGTTGTTTAGATAACAAATATAGGACAAGTGGTGTGACCCTGTTGTGAAAATGTTAAAGCTTGGTTTGTTTGTTATTTATGTTCTTATGACAGTAGATCAGAGAGGTGCGTAAAGTTACTAATATTTTAAAGAGAACTTTAAAACAGTAGAAGCAGTTGGAGAGATGCTAAAGTAAGTATAGACCCAAAGCACAGAAGTTACAGAGAAACTAATTTAGCCTGAATTGTTTCAAAGATATATTTTAGTAATTGGCTGCTCTCTATGATAAAGGAATCTGACTTCTTACCCCATTTAGAAAATGTAATTTTGAACAAATTGCATAAGTTAAGCTGAATGGGGAAGAGCTGAGTGAAGAAGTCAGATGCTGTGAGTAAATCCCTTAGGAAGTTGGTGTGTACAAATGTGGGCGTGTGTGTGATGGCCAGAGGTGGACCTCAGGTGGCAGTGGCTCTGCTCTTTACATGTCATGTAAGCTTTCACTTTACCTTGAGCCTGTTGCTCTGCTAGACTGGCTGGGCTCCTCCTGTCTGCTTCCCTGTCCCTGAGGTTCAGGCCAGGAGACATAGCCTTTTTCCTTTTCTCCATTAGTGCTTCAGTTTGAACTCAGATCCTCATGTTTGGATGGCAAGTCGTACTTCACTGTCTGGTCATCTCCCTAGGCCCCGGGGCAGGAATTTTTTTAATCCAAGATACATTTTTCTTTAAATTGTATGTGACAGGTCCCCATACTTCCATTGTTAAAGAACTGTCATGCCTACAGTTCCAAAAGAAGTTCATAAAAATTTGAGAAAGCTTTATAGTAATTTGACAGTATCTTGAAAGTCTACAAGATGAGGAAACTCCTCCTGGTTTTGATCTGTAACTTATTCTGAACTAACCTCACAGCAAGTTCTGTATTGGAGTATCTTCTACTTGCCCACAAGCTGAACATTGAAATCTTAGGATTTTTGCGCTCTGATTACTAAAATAGCCATTGCTATGAAGTATGGCACATAGGATTATCAGTAAATCCATGGGATTTTTAAAAGATAACAACTACTTAATGCCTTTCTTTATGATCAGTGCTGTGGAAGTTACATCTCTATAGTTTAAAGACTAGTGTCTTTACAAATTTCCCTCAAATCCATGTCCAGTGATATCATATTGGTAACTTGAAATTATCCACAGTAAAAATAAAAATATTTACCATACAGAGATTGGCAGGTGCCATAAATCAGAGCTTGATTACTTATTGATTGTCTAGACTTACAACGGATGAAATACTAATGATATAAATGTGTCATGTCTTTAGCTACTATATTGTGAATAGCTTAAAAAATGAAGATACACTCTTCCATTATTCAAAGCTGTTATCCACGTGGGCAAAGGAGTCACTTACTGTAGACATTATTGATATAAACAACAACACTCTGAAACACACTTGTTGAGCTTGTCAGTAATTTACCAACACACTGCTTGTTATAGCCCAATTGAATTTAGCATTTGGGTAGAAAATAGACAATGTAAGTTTATTATGTTGCTATTCTGATTTTAAAAACAGTATTATGATATATGATCATTAAGGAAAGGGGAATGCTTTGGAAACCACTACAGTATACAATTTTAAAGTATATAATTTGAGGGCTTTAGTAGTCTAGTTGCAGATTAAAGATAGTAATATGATTTAGAAAGATGCTTAAATGTTCGTTATAGATAGAATTGCTTTCTCTAGTGTATGTCAGTCATCTATATGTATTTAGGATTTTTTGGAAATGTGGTTGTTACCTGATAATAGCATTGAAAAATCTAGAAATGCAGAGTTTTGTTTTGCTTTGCTTTGTTTTTTCCTTACATTGAGTTAAAATTGTTGCTTCCTTTAGTTTCTGTCAATTAATTCTGGAGAAACATAGGCACACATTCTGGAGAAATGTGAAAGAACAATGTTGTCTCTTCTGTAGAGCAGCTGGTCCCCAGGTGTAACTTATAATGTGATGCTTCATTTAAATCCCTTTGGGCAATACACATCCTTCAGTTAGTTCTTCTAATCATACACAGTGTGGCATTTTCCCCCCTCCATGCTAAGAATGTGTTGCTTTTTAAAACCCCATCACATTTTCTTGACCTTGTGGCTGAAATAGAAGCCTTCAGATACTTCTTTGGGTAAATTTTACAGAAGGGTTTATTTTTGTTTTTCCCCAAATAGATAATTGTGTTTATTGTTTGCTGCCTTCATGTTGCCCTTATTATTTTACTTCAGAGTCTAGAAATGATGAGTTGTAATTCTATCATTTTTGGTCTTTATTAGTTCTATCAGTTTATGTCAGTTGAACATTTCTTTGGTACTTTTTACTTACTGTGTGTGTCTGGTTGTCATGAGACCTGCTGAATTTGAAGGGCTGTGGGATGTAAGTCCATACTGTCCTTTCAGCCCCTCCTTTTACCTTCACATTACATTCATTATCGTTACTTCTGTTCCCTGGTCCACATCTGCCATGTCTACCCAGAAGGTGCTGTATCTATTGAGACTGTGACACACTGTGTTAATTACATCCCTTCAAGTGAAAACCTAGGCCTTTTTGAAATCTGGCTTACTATTAAAATCATACTCGTAGATCAGCAAATTGGTTCAGTGGGTAAAGGTGTTTTTTTGCCAAGACTTGACAGCCTGAAGAATTCAGTCCCCAGAATCCACATCACAGAAGGAAAGAACCAACTCTGACCTCCACGTGCACACTGTGATGTTCATGTGTGCGCACACAGATATACACACAAATAAATTAATACATTAAAAATCATATTCTACAAACAGAATAATAGAAAATGTGTGTTAGGCTAGATATTAAGAGTTCAGAATAGCAAAGGAAGTTTAGTTTAGCTGGGTGGCTCAGCAAATACAGGGGCCAGCAGTGAGGGCAGGCCCAGGAGTCATGTGATGCAAGGAGAGAACCACTCCTGGCCAGGTGGCACAGTGGCTTAGATGAATCTCTATCATGAGTTTTGGGAATTTACTTATTGACATGCCTGAGTGGATTAAGTATTTTATGTCGGGTTTTTTAAGTCAGTGACTGCTGACTTAAAAAAAAAAAAAATAAAAGAATAGATTAGTAGGCTCTCTACCATTCTTTGTTTTTTTTTTTTTATTATTAACTTATTCATTTTCTTTCAGATCAAAGTGGTGCCATGCAGCAAGAAGCAGAGAGATGCAGAGTTCGAACCAAAAGGCCTGACATGGCACTTTATGTACCTAAAGCTCGAAGGGGAGCAGCTCTCCTCAAGTCAGGTGACCAGGAAGAAAACCAGGGGCCTCCTGCCTTTGTGCTAAAAGAACAAAAAGAAGATTGTCTTCCCCAGAAGACTTCTGCAAGCAAACCCGAGTCCCACAGACTAAGTGCAGGCCAATCTGGTAGAAAGGATAGTAACTGTAGGGAAGGAAAGAGATCTCCACCAAAACTAAGGAAAGACAGGTCCCCACCAAAAAGGAATAAAGAGAAGGCTTGTTCTAAGAGAGGAACTGGAAAACCCATAGAAGCCTCATCCCGAGAACATCAGCACAGTGCTCACGATGCTGCAGCTGTATCTAGCGTACCTTTACGAAGACTTTTTAAACCAAAGGAGATGGAGTGTGTGGAAGTTCAGACTTCAGGAGGGACAGGACCCTGGGGGGTGCCTCCATCACAGTCTTCCTCAGAAGTCAGTGCTGCACAGGTTCCAAACAGACCGTTCCAGAATGTGGAACTCTGTGATTTCAGTGGGGAAACTTTTGTAAATAGAAATTTGGAAAGCAGCATTGTAACTGAGGCCAAAGTTATAGAACTAGTCTCTCAGTTTCCTCAAGTTGTTACAACTATGCTGAAACCAGATGGTATGGCTATGCCAGGGACACTAAGTTCTGATTCTGAAACTGCACCGTATGGTATGGAAACATCACATGGGGTATCAAAGCACAGTCCTGGGAACATCTCTGCAGTTTCTGTTCCTGGAGGGCCAGATGATGCTGCACATCCAACTTTTGTAGACTTCGAAGCTGAAAGTGAGAGTACAGTCAACAGTACAGAGTCTGTCTTGGGTCAAAAAGGTGTAGATTCCATTTCTGAGACTATGGGTAACGTTTCTCTTAAAATGGCTATAGTCAGCAAGCTAGAGAGCACAAATGGTATTATTGACCCAGCAGTGACTGGAGAGTGTAGGAATGACAGCTCTGCTGATGAGTTGTGTGTGAAGTCTGAACCTTCCGATACAGTGGACCTTGTTCATGAAATAGACACAGGTAATGGATTTAGGGATGTATGCGACAGTGCCAGCAAGGCAGGTATGGTGGACATTGCAGGTACAGTTTGTGACCCTGTGACTGTAGGCAGCCCTTGTACAGCTGCAGTTAGAGAATCTGGTGAGAGTAGTGGCAACATGAGAAATTCCTCAGATTATATAGAAATGAGTGCAGATGTAGCCCGACTTGATTTAGCTAAGAGTGAGACGAACTCTGAAAACAGTAGCAGCCTAAATGCTTGCTCAGATATTTATGCTGGGAGTATTGCATCTGGTTTTACAGCGTCAACAGGAAAGTTGACAGAAAGTGTGTCAGATTGTGCTTCCTCTTTACCCATAAAGAAGACTGCTGATAGTGACATTACCCCTTGTCTGGACTCTGAACTGAGCATGTCGAATGGATCAGGCATACTTGTGGAGAGTGCCTTGGCCAGTGATCTGGATACTACTGAGGAGATGACAGAGGCCTTGCATGACCTAAGAACTGCTGAAGAATTTAAAACAAAAGAGGAAGATGACTCAGAGAGTAGAGTGTGTGGCATACCATTTTCTGATTCATCTGTGGACACATCTGTAGATCTAAAAACAACAGACACTTCTCATGCACAAGGAAGTATTGCTGTGGAGGAAAGCTGGGAGTCTATGTTTAATGATGATGGTGATTGTGTAGACCCTCGTCTTCTACAAGAGGTATGCTCACTAGAAATTACTTGATATTTAGACTTTTTTTATAAATTAGGGATTCTAGATTTGAAAGTATTTCTGATAGACATTGTATATATTCATTCATTTTCTCACATTAAATTTAAGAGTTCTTACAATGGTAATAGCCTGATAGGATTATACATCGAGAAAAGACTGATAGATATGGAAAAGTTAAAACATATATAATCCTGCTATATCTGTAATTGCTAAGTCCTAAGAGGTGTTACATTGAATAGATTAGATATGAATTTAATGGATTCTGGCTGCTCATTGAGGAAATACAGACCAGGAACCTCAAAATATTTTTCTGTGTTGACAAGATGTATTTTTATATTAGCCTTTGGGGGGAAGGAAGTAGTTTATTACTTAATTGTTTGTTCTTATTTTTTTAGTGAATTTTGGAATATTGTTGAAAACTATAGAAGGAAATGAATGAATATGGCTATTTTTAAAGGAGTTGATACTGACTTAAGTTGAATAAATGACTATTGAGTATGTGTAAGGAACTATGTGTAAGTGAATAATGATGTGCTGATAGTCCGAGTTCATAAATACAGAATGTGTGACTTGAAGGCATTGGACAAATCCTTCATAGTTTACCATTTCTCTGCCACTTAAATTCTTTATTACAATTAGGACCACTGTCTTTAAATAGAGAACCACTTTCTCTTTCATTTCTTATTGTGGGTTCACACAACCTTGGTCTGGAATGGAGAAATGGTTTATGATCCCCAGGTGGTTATCCTTTAGGAGAGACATGAGGATTTCAGTCCTGTTCTGTCATTGACAGTTGAAGTGTTTATTTACATTTATGTTCTTCCTAACAGACCATGCCTTCACCTGAAAGGTTTTGTTTGAGTCATTTTTTAAATGATAATGATGAGTTTCTTGTTTCTAAGTATTAGTCAGGTGTATAGAGAAGTACCACACAGCTGTGAAAGACCCCAAGACTGAAGAGTACAGCTTAGACAGAACCGACTTTCCACTAGGAAGCACTCCTTCATTCCTAAGTGTTTGCACAGTTTCACTATTACTGTAGTGAGTGCTTCCTGACACCAAGTCAACAAACATCTTACACATTCCTTAGAATGAAATATAGAAAGGAGAGTAGTTGTGAGTGAACACCCACGATCCTTGAATTTATATCAGAATTGCATATGTGCAGTCCATTCACTTACACCCTTCCTTACTCAGCTTCACAAAGGCGGTAAGTGGTTCCCAGAGGATGGTGCTTGGTTGGGCAAGCAGTTTGAGTATCATCTGGGACCCTCTTAGAATTGCGTACTCTTTAGCCCCACAGCTTATCTGTTAACTTTTTCCAAGTAATTCTGAAACATGTCACGTTTTACAGTATTTGCCTAGAGGTCCACACACCTTAAATGTCTGTCAGAATGTGACTGGGGCACTGTCTTAGTGGTAGTTATAAAATCCTTATCAAGCAGGAGTTTGAGGTTAGGATAGATATACTAATGATAGAGGGAGTTAGGTACATGGAGACAGCTTACTCCAGTTCAGATCATTAGGAAAGGATCTTAGTCCAAGAAGGAAACTGTTAAACTGGAGCTGACAGAAGGCTGACTGAGACTGGCAGAGAAAGAGTAACTCCTTGCAAAAGGCAGCTGAGCACACGTGGCAGTGTTAGTAATTGCTGACGGCTGGGAATGATCACTTAGAATTCGAGGGCTGTCTTTTAGGTTGGCCTTTACCAACTTTGAAAATGTTGTTGGTACGTAGATTCTTGAGGATTTTAGTTTCATTTGTATTTTGGAAGAGGGGATTTATATATGCAACTGGATCTTTCACATCTTGGTACAAAAGAATTTAGGCAACAACTAAGTGTTTTGAGAGGCATGTTAACATAGTCAGAAACTACTGACTGACTAAATACTGGGGATGTGAAGAAAATGGAATATGTAGTGCTTTGACCTGAAGACAGCTAATGTTTGCATTCCTTAACAGTACTTACAGAAGAGCGCAACTATGTTAAAGGATGGATAAAAATAGAACGAATCTGGTAGCTTGTGGATACAGTAGATTCAACTCTCCTGGTTTTTTTTTTTTTGTTTTGTTTTTTGTTTTTTTTTGAAGGCTGCCACAAATCTAATATCTTAGATTATTATTTATATTATACAAACATACTTTATTAAATGTAGAACTAGAGGCTTATGTATCTTGAAAGTGTTCCCACAGGCGGCTTTGGCTGTTTTCCCAGTTGGCCTATTTATTTGTTGATAAAGACTAAACATAGAGGCATATCTAATGTTTCTAATAGGCAAGAAGAAGATATGCTGTGAAGTACGGTATGGGAAGCATTGATTGATAAATGACATTTGAACCTCAAAACTGGTCAAAGGAAACTAGGATATAGTTAAGTCATTAGTGAGCTCCAGAACTGCAACCCTTAATGCATTGTTCAAAGATCACATTCATCTTCTATTTTTATTTTACTTTATTTACTTGTTTGTTTTTCAAGATAAGGTTTTTCTGTGTATCCCTGGCTGTTCTGGAATTCATTCTGTAGACCAGGATGGCCTCAGACTCAGAGATCTGCCTGCCTCTGTCTCCCAAGTACTTTAATTAAAGGTATGCACCACCACCACTTGGCAAGTGCATTTCATCTAAATCTTCTAAAGCCAGGATATGGGGTACCCACCTGGTAATTTAAACTAGTAACCAATAAAGAAGAGAATGTTGGCATGACTCCTGTTATCTCTCTAGGAATTAACTGTTTCCCAGGAAAATATGAACAAACAAAACTTCCATAGCTCCTGCCTCCTTCTGTTATGGCCAGCAGACTAATGGGTAGGGCAGGTAAGATACCAACGGAACAGCGTTAATGTTGTTGATGGATGTTGGCTTTGGGTACCTTCATTGGCCATATCTAATCTTTGAGTTTTTGCATAAAAATAAATAGTCTACCATTTTAGTCTTTTTATTACACAAAGTCATTGCTGGTTTTTTTTTTTAAAGACTTATTTATTTAGTTCATGTATGTGGGTACACTGTCACTGTCAAACACACCAGAAGAAGGCATCAGATCCCATTACAGATGGTTGCGAGCCACTATGTAGTTGCTGGGAATTGAACTCACGACTTCTGGAAGAGCAGTCAGTTCTCTTAGCCACTAAGCCATCTCTCCAGTCCCTACTGCTGTTTCATAACCATTAGAATTGGTGACCAAAGGAAAGGAGTTGCACCCATTTCCACTCAGTTTATTAATTGGAATTCTAACATCCTCTGTCTCCTTCTGTCTTTTGCCAAAAAACCCAAAACAAACAAACAAACAAACAAACAAACAAAAAAACCCAAGTTAGAGAAAAAACAGATAGTTCAGACACTTAGAGCATGTAAGAATACAAGAAGAGGAAAGGCCTTTATAATGCAGCTTCCAGAGACTGTGGTTTAACGTGGGTGGTATTGAATAACAAATATTGAACACTTGGAGTTTGACACCATAAATTGCAAATAGCAAGATGTTACTTTTATTACTACATTAAAAGCATTGTGCTATATGTTCTAAAATTGTATTTTATTGAGAGAGAAAATATATAATTTATGATCATATAGCCACATAGCAATCTGATGGATAATTAAATCAATGACTGAAACAGCCACGTAAGAGATATACTCATTCTTTGTAGGGTCTTTGTGTGGTTTAGGTATAAATGTAATTGTGGCTTCAAAGAACGAATTGGGTAGTGTTCCTTCTGTTTCTATTTTGTGAAATAGTTTGAAGAGTATTGGTATTAGATCTTCTTTGAAGGTCTGATAGAATTCTGTTCTAAGCCCATCTGGTCCTGGGCTTTTTTTGGTTGGGAGATTTTTAATGCTGTTTCTATTTCCTTAGGGGTTATGGAACTTTTTAGATAGTTTATCTGATCCTGATTTAACTTTGGTACACGGTACCTGTCTAGCAAATTGTCCATTTCCTCCAGATTTTCCAGTTTTGTTGAATTTAGGCTTTTGTAATAGGATCTGATAATTTTTTTGAATTTTCTCAGTTTCTGTTGTTATGTCTCCCTTTTCATTTCTGATTTTGTTCATTCCTCTCCTCTCTCTGCCCTCTGGTTAGTCTGGCTAAGGGTTTCCTGTTATTTTTGTTGTTAGAGGTGGAATTATCTTCTTTGGGTTTGTTGCAGGAAGATTACTTTATTGCTTTACCAAAATACTCATGGGAGGAAATACAGGGACAAAGTGGAGCAGGGACTGAAGAAAAGGTCATCTAGAAACTGCCCCACCTGGGGATCCATCCCATGTGCAGCCACCAAGCCCAGCTACTATTACTGATGCCAAGAAGTGCTTGCTGACAGGAGCTAGATATGATTGTCCCCTGAGAGGCTCTGCCAGAGCTCTACTCATACAGATGAGGATGCTTGCAGTTAACCATTGGACTGAACAAGGGAACCCCAATGAAGGAGTTAGAGAAAAGACGGAAGGAGCTGAAGGGGTTTGCAACACTATAGGAAGAACAACAGTATCAACCAGTCAGACCCCACCAGAGCTCCCAGGGAATAAACTAACAACCAATGAGTACAGGTGGAGGGACCCATGATTCCAGCCACTTCCATAGCAGAGGATGGCATTGTTAGCATCTGTAAGAGGAAAAGCCCTTGGTCCTGTGAAGGCTTGTTTCCCCAGTGTAGGGAAAAGCCAGAGCGTTGAGGTGGGAGTGGGAGCATCTTCATAGAAGGAGGGTTGGGGGAAGGGGACATGGGAGGGAGGAAAAGGGGACAACATTTGAAATGTAAATACATAAAATATCCAAGAAAAATCTAATTAAAAAAGAGAGATACTCATATTATTTGATTGTCTCATGAATGGCACACTGACTGAAAAGACAAGATCTCCCAAGGTTAGTAACAGGTTGGTGAGGTCTTAGAGTTAAGAAGATGACAGTTTTTTTTTCCCATGTTGTTCTGAGTTCCTAATTTCTTCCTCCTGTTTCTATTAATAAAGTATATACCTTCCATGTCTTTATTACTGTTTCTATTTTCACAGTGTCTTTTATTAGTTCTAGCTCATCTTAACAGATTTTATAATTTGTATTTTATAAAACTTTCTGATCTGATAGGTTGTAGACTGCCCAAGTGGGAATTTATAGACATCTTCCAACTGTGTGTTCTACCATGATCACTCAGGCCGTCTAAGATGCACTTGGCTGAATATATGCCTTGTTCAGTCTGTTAATCATGGTAACTAGAGATCCCTGGTTCACACACAAAGTAGGAGCATTACGGATATCCCTTTCCATTGCTGTTGTTTTAAGCCAGGTAATTCCTAAAATTAAAAAACTCCATTTTGAGTGTTGTTAGAATTCTTGAGTGATGTACAAGCCATTAACACGTTCGTTCTGATCCAATTTAAAACTGAAGAAAAGAAAAGAGCTCTGAGTCTGTATTGTCAGCATAAGAGAGGCTTTCTCATTTGAGATTCTTTTCTGAAGCAGATTGGTGGTGGTCTCAGTGCTGTGCCGAGTGTACTCTGTTCATCGAACTCTGTATGACATTTATGTGAGCACTGGTTGGGCAGATGGAGCTATGATAGTGACCTGACTCACAGTGTTTGTTTCTTTTATTCGGTTCATTGTTTGTTCAAGGACACTGGCTGGGGGAGAGGTGAGGGCTGGCAAAAAAATCAACCTCTTTGCCCTTGTCAGAAGTAAACAGACTTCAGCAACTTCTCCAAAATTAAAGATCCATTTATGTTGAAAACTGGTTAAAGACATAGTATACTTTTAGGAACATTTGATTTTGCATACTCTAGGGTTTTAATTAATTTTATAATTTATATCAAAAACACTGGTGAGTTATTCTGTTGCTAGGTTTAAGAAAGGGGTTACTAGCCATAGGCCAGACCGCTGAAATGTAGAATTGTGTTTTGTTGTGGTAGCTCTGATGTGTGGGAAGATGGAGATTTCCGTGAGGCCTAGAATCAAGACAGAGAATCTGAGTGCTAATGAATAGTCATACAGATCTTTATAGAATTCCCAAAGGCTAAGATGATTAAGGAAAACTAAGTGATGCCAGGGATACTGGATACCAGATAAAACATCAAACTAAATAGCTAATACTTCATGCTTCCCTGGATTAAATGAGCTTTAATACAGCTCACCTGGATTAAAATGAGCTTTCTTCTTAAAGCAGTGGGTCTGAGTCTGATGTCTCGTGCTTTGCTGTGAGAGGGGTAGATGGGCAAGGGTAATACCCTCAAAAGTGAAAACAAGATGGCTGTGGTAGACCAGCCTTGGATATGATGCAAGACTTGAGATGACTCAGAATAGCATAAGGAAAAAATTGTTTTGGGTTCTAGAGAAATTCAGAAGCAAAATGACAATGAATGTCAATTCTGTTAGCTTTGCAAGTTTCAGATTTCTTGTACAGCTGTTGTCAGTGAGTATCATTGCAATTCTTGAGTTGAGCTACCAGGATCGGTTTGAAAAGATTGAAACCTCTTTGACTTAATTTTTCCATTCCAGTCAAGTAGTTACTCTTACCAATCTACTTTATCAGTGCTAACTCCTCATCGGGTCTTAACAAGCATGTATGGAAGAGGAGAAACCTTCCAGTTTTCTTATTAACTGCAAATGCAACCCACTGTGAGATTAGACTCTTAGTGTATCTGTAACAGCAGCTTTCCAAGAATGCCAAGGTCAACCTGCCATGTTCACCTGTCCTTTAAGGGATTCATGTATTAAATTTATAGGTGGGTACTAGAGCTTCCATTTGTTCTCTGGTACCAGAGTCAATTAATGATCATCCAAACATTTGGAGCCTAATGGATGGTTGGGGGGAGAGGGGGTTAGGATAAAATTAGAGGGAGAGAGGTTCAACATGCTAGGCCATGAATACTGTGAAAATGCAGATGCAGGTAGTGCTGTTAGATGCACAGAAAACAAGTGACCCATGTGGTGTTTAAGGCAGTATTTGAATAGGTCCATGGAGAACAAATATAAGTTTGAGGTATGCAAGGGGGCAGATATAAAGCTACTTGCAAATCAGTGCTTAGAATAGTAGGAAAGAAAGTGCACTGTGTAGGCCTGCTGAGCATGACTCTTTGGTTAAGATGGGACATGAGGTGAAGTAAGAAAAGTATGTTAGGTATTTAGCATGTAGTATACTGCTGCTGTAGTAAGTGGCTAGAAACTCAGTGGCTTACAACAACACAGATTAACTATCTTACAGTTGGTTAATACAGATCAGAAGTCCCAAGATGGTGCCTCTGGACTAGATCAAGATATTGACAAGACTGTGATCTTTTATGGAATCTGTAAGGGAGGTGATTTACTTTTAAAAACACTTTTCAGTACCAGAGGCTGTCCTACATTCCTTGTTATAGTCCCCTTTCTATCTGCAGAGCTTCTGTCTGTCTGTCTGCCTGCCTGCCTGCCTGCCTGCCTGTCTCTCTCTGTCTGTCTGTCTGTCTGTCTCTGAGGCTTTCAGCTTTTAAAGATGCTTATTATTGCACTGGACCCACCAAGACAATCTTATTATTTTAAGGTCAGCTGATTCACACATCTGTGTCTGCTACCTTAATTCCTTAATTCACATGCTGTGGGGTTTTTACCAGTTTCAGAGTCTGGGTTGTGAATGTCTTTAGGAGGCTGTTACTCTGCTTTATTGTGAGCAATGTTCTTTGGAAAATCTGTAGCCTGTTAGAATATTGGAGTGCAAAGAAATTATCGGCTCTGTTATCTTTTCAACTTGGCCATTGATATTTTCCTTCTCCTGCCTACAACAGCTTGTATCCATAAATCCTTAATCAGAAAGAGTGTTGCCCTGAACACCGATGCAGGCATTGCTTCTGGTCCCATTACTGTAAGGCCATTCTACTATCGCATTGGATGGAAAGCTAGATTAGCAGCGAGGTGACTGGAATTATGATTCAGACTTTGTCAGTAATCTGATTTGTAACCATAGGGATATCCTTTTAGTCTCTCTGTGACATAATTCTCTGTCTGCACACAGAATTCAGGATAATAATAGCAGCCCATCTGACAAGGCTGTAGATAACTCTCCCAAAATAATGTAGCATTTTTTAATTTTTTATCTATAGAGAATAAATCATATCTTTTTATTTTCCTTTTGTCATCTTAAACAGTGAAGAATTAAAGAGCCTGCAGATTTTATTTATTTATTTACTTATTTATTTTTACTTTCCACCGTTCTTTATTTTTTAAATGTCTTCTGCAAATAGATTTGGATACTTATGTCACAGTAAGTCAAGCTATATTCTGTAGGCCTGGCAAAACTACTAGGACAATAAGAATCTTCAGGCCCATACTTTGAAGAAGTTTACTAGTTGAATAGTTCGTGGAAGCAAGTAAAATAAATGACAGAATATTTTGGTTTCACTTAGGCTTTCTAAGAAGCAAGACAAGACCACTGATAAGTCTTGAAATGTTACAGCTGCTTTCTCGGCCATAAAGGCACTTGTCATGTAAGCATGGCACCCAGACCTGAGTTTGAGCCACAGTATTCATGTGAAGGTTGAGGAAGGAGACGGACTCTACAGAGTTGTCCTCTGACGTCCACATCTGTGCTGTGGACAACCTATACACACATCACATGATCACTTTTTAAATCATTTGCTCTCGATCACTTGCAAGCTTTCCTTTGGTCTGCAGTAGATGCATCAAAGCGGATCAAATTACAAACCTCGTTTCTTTTTTCATCAAACGTTTGTTTGTTAACTATAAAAATGTGAGTCTTATAAATTATATTTCGTATTGACTTTAGGAAATATTGCCCCAGAGCCTGTAACACTTAAGATTAGTTGTCTACAATAGAAATATGAACCACGTGTGTAACTGAATTTTCCTCCCTCCCTTGTTCCCTCATTTCTCCCTTCTTTGAGACCATATCACTATAGCCCTGGCTGTCCTGGAACTCAGTCTGCAGACCAGATTGGCCTCAAACTCACAGAGATTCACCTGCCTCTAGAGTTTGAGGATTAAAAGCTTTTGTTACCGTACCTGGCAGTAAGTTTGAATTACTTACCCGGCAGTAAGTGTACTAGTCATGTTAGAAAAAAATCAAAATAAGCAGTATGGTTTATATATTTTAACATAATATGTTCAAAAACACCATTTCAATATGTGATTAGTATAGGAAATTATGAATAAGACATATATTACATTCTGTTTTTGTATTAAATCTTTGAAACTTGATATATACTTTATACTTAAAGTTCATTTTATATGAACTAGCCATATTTCAGGTGCTCCATAGCCTCATGTGACATCAGCTACTAATATTAGTCTAAGTCTGCCTCAAGGATCCCTGTCTCATCAGTATACGTATCTCCCTCACACCTCCCGGCCTTCCCTTCAACCCCTGTATTCTGTGTCTAACCTCCATCCCTCTGTGTGAGTGAGCCTCCCTTCACAGTCTCGCTCTGCTCCTTCCTTCTTTATACACGTTTATGTCCCATATATGGCTCTCCTCCTAGCTCTCAAATTCCTTCCAATACTCTGCTGTGAATTTCGGAGAGAGAGCAGGCATTCTTGTAAAAAGTCAGTAGTACCTGATGACAGTAGAAAACCTCATCAGAGTGGCCTTCATAGGCTGTACCCGTGGTTCATGAAGTATTGGATGAGAAGTATGGGCTGTGTGCGTTACTGTCTTGACATTGTTTGGCAGTGACACACTCTTAATAATGCAGCTTCAAGAAGGATTCGTTTTAGCCACAGTTCCAGGTTCAGTCCATTTAACAGGGAACAGCTGGTCACACTGCATCTGCAGCCTGGAAGGAGAGGCTGGTGAGTGACTCGGCTCTCCAACTCCTTTTCACTCAGTTCAGACTCAGCTGCGCTCTGGGTGCCTTCTCTTCCCTCACTTACCATAACATGATAATCTGTCACGGGTGTGTCCACACAACCTTGTCACCTGTCAATTCTAGATTCTGTCATGTTTAAAAGCAGTATTAACTATTACATGAGGTTTTGCCATTAGTACACTGTGTTTGTAATTAGAAGCCAAAGTGCTCAGGAATTGAAGTGTAAGTGTATGAATTCAGTTTTACCTACTAGGGAAGAACAAAGAATTTTAGTCAATTTTTCTTGCCAAACTATCCTGCCTTTTTCTTGATAATCAGTTTGCAAAGATACTTTATAGCCTGCATTTTACTTCTCACAATGCCTTATTTGACCCTAAATGTACAAATACAGTGCTTTGTTTTGTTTCACTTCTGCGAAGTAAATAAAAATGTCAATGTCAGCAATCAAAAAAATTAAATGAAGAAAGCAATTATATTACAATGGAATCAAAAAGAAAATATTTAGGAATAAGTTTAACAAAAGAAATATCAAAGTGATACTCTAAAACTCAAAATGGGACTGTTCAGGGGGTTCTTTGAATAAAGGAGCCTGCAGCAGACCAAGAACCTAGGGAGTTTGTCCCTAGGGCCTGTGTGGTGAAAGGAAGGAGCCAGCTATTGCAAGGTTGTCATCTGATTCCTCCTCACGAGCCTACATGTGTACATGTAATACAAAATAAATATGTAATACATTCAAAATGTTGAGAGATATAAAAATGGAAATATATCCAATCTTTATCTGTTGGAAAACAATATTAAGATAACTTTCCAAATTGAATAACAGCTAGTGAGCCTAGATGCCTGTTTTTGCAGAAGTTTAACAAGCTGATCATCGAATTCTTAATGAATACAAGGCTCCCAAGTACTGGAGTGATTTTTATACTATTCAGACTTGCTGACGTCAGGCTCTGGTGATCACAGTGTTCCTCTAGCATAAGGCCTAGTTTCTAAATGACCACAGAACTCTGTGATCTGTGGGGCTCTGCGTGCTTGCTGTAAGTCACACTACCTAATGTCTTCTTGCCCCTTGTGGTCAGTTTCTGTCATGGTCTGAATGGAGAAGGGAAAGCTGTCTGTGTGCCTGTGAATTGGAGACTGTTTGGTTGTCTGACAAACTTAGAGTTTTTTGTACACCCAGGAAAAACTCTTAATTTTATGACTCAGTTGGCCTTTCCTCTTGGTGCAGTCGCAGGAACAGTCTCTTCTTGCTCTCTGTATTTTATATAGATTGGAGCTAACATGGTGTCTGCCCTGTAAACTCGAGCTCACTTTTCTTTTAATACTTGTGTATGCCAAACATCTACCGTATCTTTCAATGTCTGTGTGTGGGGTGGAGGGATTCCATGTTTTTAGATATAAAATAGGATTTAGTGGAGAAAGTACAGAGACACAAGAATAGTGTCTAAATTGCCTTCCCTTTTCCTCCCTCCTGATAATTTAACTCTATTTTGCACTTCTCCATCTTTGACATTATAAATTCTCTCTCCTTCCTCCTTCTGGTGATGACAGTGGCAGCAGTGAAGAGCATGTAATAAAGAGGGGTGCTGGAAGGGCCTGACCAGAACAGCTTTAAGGGTTTTCTTCTTAGTGACAGTGGTTCATTACTATTCTTTCATGGCTTGGGCAGCTCTTCTACTCCGTACCTTGAGTATAACTGCTTATGCCACTTAGGTTTGTCCTAGCAAACTCCTTTGTAAGCTTTCTCCTCACCATTTAATACGCAGTAAAAGCTGAACTAAAGGTTTTTACTCTTCAAACTTTGTTTTATTCACTTCCAGAAAAGAAGTTATGAGGTGTGTCATGCACCTTATCATGAGCCCAGTTAAAACAAGTGTTGAAATTCAGTTTCCAGGATGTGCTATTTGTAACTCATTATATTAATCCCTCCCTCCTTCCTTCCTCCAGCCATCCCTGTGCACCACACTCCAGGGCCTTGCATATGCTAAACAAGTGCAATGTCACAGAGCTATGTCTGCACCTCCGTGATATGTCTATTTTCTCACTGCTAATTGATAGATACGAGTTTTATGCCTTGCTTATTTGATGGGATTTTAACGCCTTTTCCAACATTCCACATGTATGATTATAAGTGGACCTGGCCAGTATTATATTCATGAACACCACTAATACAGAGGTAATGCCAGAAGCTAAGGAGTAGGAACATGGAGACGGGAGCAGGATTGTTTATACATGGAAGGGTATTTTTATAACATCTTCATTTCCCTTTAGCGGGCATTTTACTGTGTTTCTTCCTCCCTAGTTATCAGGAAATATGAAGAACAGAAAAAGTATCCAGGAGCCTAGATTTGATTATTACAGCCATGAACTTCCTGATATTGACCTCAGTGAATGTGAATTCCCACATGTCATTGAAATTTATGACTTTCCTCAAGAATTTCGTACAGAAGACCTTTTGCGGATTTTCTGCAGTTACCAGTAAGTATTTGCAGGTGGTTCCAAATGTTAGATAATGTGAGAGAAAGTCATAGTAAGAATTTTTTTAAAAAATCATGTCTTTAAAAGTTTTTTAGTCACTTATTTTAGCTAACACCAGTTTTAGTTAAAACCTGTATTTCAGACTAGTCTTCAATTTTTTAAAAGAGTCTTTGTAGATCCTGTTGTAACATTTGCAAAGACCACTGTTGGTGATGACCTGTAAGTCTGTCTTGGTGGTACATTTAGTCCATTTATATTTATTGTAATTATTGATGTATTTGAACTTATATCCACACACTTGTTTTTATATTTGCCTGTCGTCTCTCCTGTGTATACTGCTCCTATCATTTCCTTCTTTTTTTCTTCTTCATTTACAGGTTGGCTTTTTCCACATTTCATTTTTTAAATGTAATCTGTTTCTGTTCTTTGGTGGTTAGTCTAGAAATTATAAAAATGGGTGCTAAAACTTTTTTCCCTCTTTCTAAATACTGCAAGGTCTTTTAAATTCTATATATCTTACACCCAGCTTATAACGCTGCTGTGACTGTTTCACCCCATCCCCATCCCCCCCTCCCCCAGCTGAGGACCGAACCCAGGGCCCTGTGCTTGCTAGGCAAGTGCTCTACCACTGAGCTAAATCCCCAACCCCTCATTTTCTTTCCAGGTTTTGCTGGTAACAAGCTTGGGTGTTATGTTTCTCCTCCTCTTCCTCTTCCTCTTCCTCCTTCTCCCCCTCCCCCCCTTCATCTCTCTCAATCTCTCTCTCTGTTTGGTTTTGTTTTTTTGTTTTGATTCAGTGTTTCTCTGTTTAACAGAGCTCTGGCTGTCCTGGAACTTGATCTGTAGACCAGACTGGCCTCAAACTCACAGAGACCCACCTGCCTTTGCCTCCTGAGTGCTGGGATTAAAGGCGTGGGCCACAACTGCCTGGTTCAGTGTTGTGTTTCTTTAATGACTTTATATCAGTTCCATTCTTCTTACAATGATTTTTTAATTGTACAAAGGATTAGACCTGGTTTTGTGTATGCTGAGAATGTCCTACCACTGAACTATACCCTGGTCCTTCATTCTTGAAAAGACTTGTATTGTGTATATATTAATAATTGTAGATTGGCAGTTATTTTTCCCTGAGAAACATGCAGATTCTCAATGGTTGTGGCTTTCTCTTGGGTGATCGGTCAGCTGGCAGTCTCCAGATCATAATCTCCTGAGCATAATCTCTCTTCTTTCCAGATGCCATCACATTTCCCTTTTTTGACTTCGATATGGATAATTTTTGCTAGAAATGTGGATTTTATAGATTTTTCAAACTTTTCCTGATTGAGATTATATCTGCTTATTAAATCAATAATTTTTTTATTGATTTTGTGAAAAGTCTTAGACATTTTCTCTTCCATGTTGTCTCAGACCCAGTCTCCTCCTCCTCCTCCACAGTACGAATTGGGTTTGAGTTAGGTTTTCTCATTGAACTTTCTTGTCACCTCTCTTGTATATCTATCTCATCTTTTTTTTTCTGGAGACATTCAGTTTGGGATTCTAGTTCACATTCTCCATTCCAAGCAGTGCTTAATTGTTGTTAACTATTTCTACTGTTTTTCAAAAGTTTGTTCTATGATACCTTGAATTTTTCAAAAGCAAATATTTTTAAAGTCTGCTTGATCATTTTTTACAGCTTTTTTCTTCATATTATCTTCAGTTTGCACTTGTTTTTTCTATTTCTTAAGAACATTGAACATAGCCCTCTATAGTCTCTGCTAGTTCTGTTGTCTGAAGCCCCTTTAGTTGTAGTTTGTTTCTAGTAACTTCAATTTTTGTCAGTACTTGCTCACAATGTCTTTCTTTTTGGAGAATTGAGCTATATTTTTACTGTGGTTGATGTTTTTCTCAGGATTTATGGGCATTAAGGCTGATGATAAAGGAGGAACATTTCTTAAAACATCCGGGCGCTTTCCTGTGCTAGGCCCAGGGATGCTGACACTTTAGGAGTCTTCAGATTAAATTGTTGATTTAAAAATTTGTTTCTACCAGAAAAAGTAAATTATTTTAATTATTGTATGTCACAACTGTTTTATTTTGACACATAAAAATGTCTGTTTACTTGTGCCTCTCAGTGTGGTGTCCAGCTCCCCTCACTCCTGTAGCCTTGGGTGTGTTGATTAGACAGACAGTTCTTAGAAGTCACCCTCTTCGGCCTCGTCTGTAGTTTATAACTTCAGATCTTTAAAGAAAGACACGGAAATTTAATGTCTTCAGATTTTGTGAGCAAATCGTCCCATGACTGTTTTTTATTGTTGTTTACTTCTAAAGTGACTTTTCTTTGGTCTTCTAAATCATTCAGCTAATTGTTTTGCTGGTGTTTGTTTTGCTTTGACAGGGTTTCCATGTAATCCCAGCTGAGTTCTTCCCTGATTCACCCTTTAGAGTGCTGGGATTATAGGCGTGAGCTGCATTCCTGGCTCGCCTCACTTTCCTAGACACAGCTCCTCCTTGCACTCAGAATTCATTCAGTGTCCTATGTTACATGTAGTGAAGAGTTCAAGTCTGTTAGAGTGCTCTTCAGAACAGTTATGCTAACTCTTGGTATGCTTATGTGGTACATTTTAGGAAAAGATAAAGGAGACAGAAGTATACATATTCTCTATAACTTATAATTAAGAAGTAGACTCAGGAACAGAAAGAACCTAGAAAGTATTAAGAAAAAATCTTTCAGTGCCTAGAAGAAAGTCAATATCAAGAAGGGGTATACTTTAATATTTCAATCCTGCTATTAAAAATGAATCAAATCTATTTGATGCTACAAATTTAAAATTAAAATTCAGTTTATTTATATCCCAGGTGCCAAGATTATAGACATGCTCAGCCAGTTCCCAACTTTACATTGAATTTGTAAGATTCTCTTTCAGAGCATAGCTCCTAAATCTTTCTGGGAAAGGATGAGAGAGTTCATATTTCAGGTTGCTGTGCGTCTCAGTGTGACAGCCATAGACAGGATGTAAACAAATGAGTGTGGTTGACAAAATAAAACTTTATAAAAATGGTTGGTTTTTGTTTTAAGACAGGATTTAGGTAGCCCGGCCTGGCCTTGAACTCTTGATCTTCTGCTTCAGCCTTCAGAAGTGCTGGAGCTTACTACCACATCTGGCCTGTGTTTATTCTCAAGGCAAAACCCCATCTGATAGTTTATAAAAGGATAAAGAGAGGGGGCATATGTCCTATGGAGGTGTAGTCAGGTGTAGGGGAAGGGGGTACCTCTGCGGGGGCCCATACTGAGTCATCCCTTACCCCTGAGGAACCAGGCACACAATGGTATGGTATGGTATAGAATACAGTTTATTCGGGGCATGGGGAAGAGAGGTTTTTTTCCTCCCCTTTTCTTTTTTTCGGAGCTGGGGACCGAACCCAGGGCCTTGCGCTTGCTAGGCAAGTGCTCTACCACTGAGCTAAATCCCCAACCCCGGGGAAGAGAGTTTTAAGAGGGTAGTAGAGACAAAAAGGTAGAGAGAGAGAGAGAAAGATAGAAATAGAAATAGAGAGAAATAGAGAAGTAAAGACCGGCCATGAGCACGTGGAGGGAAGAGACTGGGAGGAAATGGGAGCTGGAAGACAGGAGGAGGAGGAGGGGGCAAGCTGCCCCTTTTGTAGTGAGACAGTCATATACCTGGCTGTTGCCAGGTAACTGTGGGGCAGAGCTTAGTTAGAATGCCAACGTTACCCACATTTTTGTTTGTTTTTTGAGACAAGATTTCTCTGTGTAACAGCTCTGGCTGTCCTGGAACTCAGTCAGGTAGACAGGTAGGAACTGTAGACATGTAGAGCAGTCTGGCCTTGAACTCACAGAGATCCACCTGCCCTACCTCCCAAGTGCTGGACTTAAAGGTGGCCACTGCCCAGCAAAATATTTTAAGTAAAGTGCTAGAATAGCTGGAACTAACTAGCAGTTACTTAATTGTTTCATCAGTTAAACTCAAGTTAGGGAAGACAGCTGAAAGAAAGCAGAGTTGAGTGGATTCTGAAAAATATGTAAACTATGCTGTAAACCTTACTGTAAATGTGTAGTATAGGTAAGTCATTGATTCAGGTTTCTTTTGTAAGACCAGTGTGAGATGCTATTCAATTCCTAATAGATCTTTAAGAACAGTCAATGAGATCAAATCTCAGATTTGAGCTACCTTAGATTATCATTGATGAAATTAGACTGTCATTAATAAAATGGGGGTCATTTTGTCCATGTCTAGAATTTCCTTAAGGATGATGGAGGTTTGCTGCTTTTTTTGTTTTTGAGAAAGTTTCTTACGTTGCAGTCCGGGCTAGCCAGGTACTCAGAATCTTCCCATCTTCCTGTCTCCAGCACTGGGTTATATATAGGCACTCACCACCATACCAGGCTCTATACAGGCACTCACCATCATATCAGATTAAGGGTGGTAATTCTTTGACTCATTTGCTTCTCTTTGCTTTGTCTCCTTCTAACTGTATCTATGAGAGGGTTTTTCCATAAACTCCAAAACCGTTTTTTAAAAAAAGATTTGAAGGACAGTGAAGCCTTAAGGGCTAAGATGAGACTTTTAGCTATGGGTCTTTCTGTATTTTCCTAAACTGTCTGCAGCAGAGACTCTGACTGTTGAACTTCAAGTCTTCACCCTAGGTCATTTTATAGTGTGGTCCAGCATAAGAAGTTCTCTAAGTAATCTTCCAAGGTTCCTATACTTTTTTGTCAAAGAAATTGTTGAGAAGGGAAAGAGATTTTAGCATTTTTTATAGTGACTTATAATTTTATGAAGTTCGTGATGCAGAAGTGTAGAATAATACCTGAGTTGGATGCCAGTGTCAAGCTTATCTTTCATCACCATCTATGTCAATATTAATCTCCCTGGTGACTATTGCTACTAATAATAAAGATAATGAGCACTGTTGATTAAAAAGTTGCCTTCCTAGTGCTGATTATCATGTTCTTGGCCTGTCATGGACAGTCTCATCTCTCTTTTCCTCCCCAATGGATGGCTGGTTCAGGCTGCCAGGAGAGACATACCAGCAGTCATACCGAGTTGTGAGCCTGTGAACGACAGTGACTCCCGCAGCCAGATCCATCCATCGGTACAGGAGTGCTGCACATCACTAGGGGAGCATTGGTAACCAGTAGCTATTTGAGTAGATGTAAGGTCTGCCCAGCAGGGAAGAACTCATGCATGGTACTGTAAATATGGCTAAGAACTATGGCTGGAGTGCTCATAGACCCCAGGGGAGAACCTACTACTGTCATTTTGCTAAATGGATATAACTTCCATCCACCTTCTAAATACTAGGAGTTGGAGTGGGGGTGAGGGGTAGATTTAATTAAAATCTATTCCTGTATTAATAGAATTTAAATATATGTGTGCGTGCGTGTGTGCGTGCATGCGTGTTGTCATCCTAACAGTCTTTGTGCTCACTGTGTAGATCTGTTCTAAACTTAAAGGCTATTTTTCTAATATCAAATGTTTACTATGATTTCTTTTACTATGATTTCCTTTTTCTTGAATTTTTCTGGTTAGCTAGAGTTATTTCTGTTCCCCTGACAAACTTATTTTCTTTCTACAGTAAGAAAGAATAGTAACATTAGTGAGTATAGTTGTAGTTTTCATTATTTGACTTAACTTTTTATTTTTACAATTTGAATTACATCTCTAACAATGTAGTATTCCTACCCTCTACTCGCCCCCAGCACACACACAGTTTACATTTGCATCAGGTACAGGTGACCCTGCCTGACTTCCTGCATTCTTCTGTACCTCTCCTGGCTTCCATTTCAATCCTTTCTCACTTGCTGCTCATAAGGACATCTCTTGAAAACACTACATTAACAACGTACATTAAGTATCTCTCCAGCCGATTGGTGAGGATTAATTAGTTGGCATCTATAAAGTGCTCCCAGGTAATTCTTTATGATGGTATTATTGCTTTTAAATTTTAGTGGCTTCCATGTGTCGAGCTGTTTTTATGTCACTATCCCCATTCCTCTACCTTATGAAATGCTTTGTAAAATTATTTTAAAGACATTTCATAAAATAAATTTTAAGAAATGTAAAAGTTGTTTTCTTTTGTTACAGAAAGAAAGGATTTGATATTAAATGGGTAGATGATACTCATGCCTTAGGAGTTTTCTCCAGTCCAATCGCAGGTATATGTCTAGTGACTCTCAGGAATTCCAGGTCCCGTCTGTTTATTTTCTCCTACTACTCGTTTTTATTTCCCTTCTGTTTCAGCCAAGAGCTTTGCTCAGCCAGTACCTGTAGTAGAACAAACACTGGCTTTTGAGGCATGTGGCCTGGTACCCACATGTTCTCTCCTCTTCTCCTTAACCCAGCATTTGGTATTTGGAAAGGTAGATCCTTCCCCCAGGCCATTTGCACACATAAATGTCAGACAGGATGAAGACCAAAGTGAGACTAAATTTTACTATATTTTCCTTCAGACAAATGAATTAGAAATAGAATTCTATATAATTCTACTGTAATAGCTACTCTGAATATATGGTTGGCCTTTTATACACAGACATGCCCTGGACTCCTGATAGAGCTCATGCAGAGGAATTCTTAGCAGTCAGAGGTGCTGGATTGAGTTCCTGTCGGAACCATCTTTAGAGCATGAATTTGCATGGGCCAGATAAAATATTTTTGGCTTTATAGAGCAAAAAGCTTCTGTCCTTACCTAACTGGACTATTGTAGCAAGAAAGCAGCCACGGTGTGCAAATGAGCACAGCTCTGTTCATACAGTTTTGTTTACAGAAACAGAAAGCCCAGTGGCTGCATTTGGTTTGATCCTTGTTCTAAAGTAATCATTACCCTACTTACTGTTTACAGATTTTCTTTATTTTATGATTTTTTTTTTCTTGCCATGAAAACCAACAAACAAAACTTCTTGGGAATAAATGCTTTGTAAGAAATAGCACTAATTTCCGTGTGCATCACTTTACTTCCTTACATCTGTTCTTCCTTGCAGCTCGAGACGCCCTGGGTATTAAGCATACTATGGTGAAGATCCGGCCCTTGTCACAGGCCACAAGAGCAGCCAAGGCCAAGGCTAGGGCTTGTGCTGGTAAGCCTGCCTCTCTGCCTTGCTCCTCAGTACGCTGCAGTTACCCCCACCCAGAGTTCTGTAGACACTGGGTCTTTATACTAATACTGCTGCTGCTGTGTTTCTAAGAACAAAAAGAAAAGGAGCAGGTTGGAAATATGCCCTTTGAGCAGCCACTGGAACTGGCTGAGGGCAGGCAGTACAGTAACCAGATTCTGATGGCATCACTGCCTAGTTTACCTGATGCAGGTGTTTGATAGAGTTGCTGCAAGAAACCGCGGTAATGCAGATAACACAGCCAGGGTTGTTTGTGCTTTGCCGTACTAATTTCCTTGGATCATCATCTATCAGGGCTGTATTAATTACTGCTGATACTGCCCTTGTTAGTCTGTTTTGTATGTTAATTACTGAGTTAAATCACTTAGAGCTGTAGTGGTTTCTCTTCCTTTCTGCCTCTTACTCTTTTTTCCCCCCAGAGTTTCTTCAGCCAGCAAAGGAGCGACCTGAGACTTCAGCGGCCTTAGCCAGAAGGCTGGTCATCAGTGCCCTTGGGGTTCGAAGCAGACAGAGCAAAACTGAACGGGAAGCCGAACTCAGGAAGCTGCAGGAAGCCCGAGGTAAGCTTACTGGTGTTCTCTGGTCCACAAGAGCTTCACTGTGAGGCCCACGTGTCTCCCATTTGTCAGTTCCATCTTCAAGAAGCCTCTCAAATGGAGAGATGGTGTGTTCAAACTTCCCTTCAGGATTTAGTTCTTCTTTACACAGGCATCTGGTTATTTCCTCTCACTGAGAGAGGCTCTGCTTTCTCAACTCATTCCTGCCTTTTCTGTGGTTTGTTCCAAACAAAAAGAAGAAAAGATTTTTTCCTCTGAAGACTTGAGTCTCCCAGACCTTGTTTGCTGTGCTTTTACTGGTCCATGACCACCATGACAGTGCTGTGCTGTAATCAGATGGCTTAGGTTTTTGTAGAAGGCAAGTTAAGACAGAGACAACAACTGATACGGATGATAGTAACTGTAAGAGGAATTTTGTCCACTTAAGACAGCCTGGAGTAGATTCACCTGTCTTCTGATGACTTTCTACTACCTACAAGTTCTCAGAAAATATTTCCTCAGATTCATAAGTAGGATTTTCTTTTAAAGATGTATTTATTATATTTAAGTGAGTACACTGTAGCTATCTTCAGACACACCAGAAGAGAGCATCAGATCTCATTACAGATGGTTGGGAGCCACCGTGTGGTTGTTGGGATTTGAACTCAGGACCTCTGGAAGAGCAATCAGCTCTTAACCTCTGAGTCATCTCTCCAGCCCAACAAGCAAGGCTTTTCTTATAGTTTGGTGTTAAGCTTAACATATATGTGTATATATATATATGTGTGTGTGTGTGTATATACACACACACACACACATATACTCTTTATAGGTTTTTGAATTCTAGGTAAAGACTTGGACTCAAGCTTGACACCAAAGTATTTTTTAAACAGCCTTCAAGCTTTAGACAAATTCTTTGCCTTTACCCAAGATCTATAGAATTCAGTGAAAAGAATTCTGAAAATTCCACTTACCAAAAAGTGACTTCATTTTTCCTTTAAACCAATTGAAGTTTTAAACTGCTTGTTTATTGCCAGTCTAACAAGGCCATTAATACTTCTGTCCACTATGCTTTGGTGATAGCAGGCAGCTTTCGGACTCTCGGCTGCACCGGCCAGATAACCAGTGAGTGAGAGCATCATGGCAGGTGCTAGAGTTTCAGAAGTGAACCCAACTAATTTACCTGAACGATTATAATGAGGCAATTCTGTTTTCTAATGCATTGTTTATTCAAAGGTTTCTTATAGAGTAGGGAGAAAGGAAAGGACTGCTCTCGCCTTTATAGACGGCAGATAACAGAACTGGGTCAAAGAGTGTGCAGTGTTCTAATCCTTGTGTTGGTGATCTCCGAAGAAAATGACTCTTGGATCGTAGCTGCAGTTATCTCAGAGGGAGAGCCTGGGATGTGGCTCGGTTGTCAAGCATTTGCTTAGCATGTCCTGAGGCCTTGGATTCAGTTCCAGCACTGAACAAAAGCAAACAAAAAAGGATGAGCGGAGGGTAATGACAGGTATCTAGTGAAGAACTGACTCCTTTTGCTGTGTGTACGCCATGCCTTCCTCGTAGGTGGAATATCACCTGTATCTCTACAAATACTGCAGCTGTTGCTTTGCTCGGATAAGATTGTCTGTGTGTTCTCTCATTCTCAGCAGGCACATCAGCATGCTGCTTCTCTTGAAGTGTTTGTTTTAAATGTTTTGCTATCCAAAGGACATTTCTGTGGTGCAGTTTAAAATTTAGAGTGTTGACTGAGTGTCTTGTTTATTTTGAAACAGTTTACTTTGTAGTCCTGACTGGCTTAGAACTTAGTGTGTAGCCTAGGTTGCCTTTGAATTTATGTCAGGCCTACATCAGATTCTGGGATGCTGAGATTATAGATGTGAGCCACCGTGCTAACTTCTCTGTTGCTTTTTAAAATGAAGACTGTATCATTGTTTGCTTATCTGAGGTGATGCTCTCACAGTGAGTGCTACCTGTGCTGAACTTAAACTTGTAATCATTCCACCTCAGCTTCTCAGCTCCTCTGGTAACTGGAGCTCAAGAGACTTTTGGTTGCAATTAAGAGACCAACCAGGTAGGTTCTTTCTATATATTAATGCTTGGATTACAGAAGACCATTCTATCATTCTACATCGCAGCTCTTCTGTTCTTTGTGTCTGAGAAAATAAGGATGAGCGTCCTTTTGAATTAAGCATTCTCGTGGAGTTGTATGAAGTCTAGGTTCTCACTTAAATGTGTTTTCTTCCTCTTCTTAAAGCTTAGAGTCAGGGGTTGCGGATTTGGCTCAGTGGTAGTAGGGCAAGCGCTAGGCCCTGGGTTCGGTCCCCAGCTCCGAAAAAAAAGAATAGGAAAAAAAAAAAAAAAAAACCAAACTTAGAGTCCGCTGGTGACTGTATGTACTAAGCAAAGCTCAAAACATGGATAAATTACTTTTAGATACTTGTAAGCAATGGCTTTTCCTGCGCTCTCCCACTTCTCTCTCTCCCTTTCTCTCTGTGTGTTAGGATCAGATGCAGGGCCAGTGCAAGGCAGGCCCTCTGTCACTGAGCTGTCCCCTGCTGCTGCTGCTCTCCTATGATTTCTAGTATAAGAAGTGGACAAAAGGGTTGTGTTGATGAAGGCACTGGGAGGAGACTCCCAAGTAGAAATTCTGATGGTTTTGTCTTACCTCTGATGCAAGAGTCTGTCTTCAGTTTTGAAGTTAAGTAACAGTCATAGGCTACCACCTAGAAAAATGAGAAAGGGATTTGAATGTAGGCTTTTCTAATTAAAACTCTTTTTTTTCTACCCTTTTGGAAGGTTTGGGGGATAATTGCCATTTCCCTCCTCGGGGAAAATATTACTTTTATAAATAAAAGGTTTATATCCCCAAAGAACGCCCTATCATAGGCTTCTTTTTAGTTACAGATACCAAAGATTAGCTAGCAGCTTTAACTGACAGAAACATTTTCCTTTGTTTGATATGAGTCTGTATGATAGTTTGGACCTGTTTCTCCTTCCTTTCTTCCTCTGTAGGAATCCAGAACATCTGGATGTGACTCTTTACCATCAGCTCCGTACTGTAAAGACCAAGGGCAAATCAGTCACTAAGGGGGCAAAGAAGTCTGAGCTGTAATAGAACCACATGGCTTTGGGGTCTTACCACTCTTCTGTCCGCTTTCCAACTAGTAATGCTTGGAGAGGTTTTCTGAGTACAACATAATATAATGTTAAAAAAGTGCTTTACAAATTCAAGCTATGGTTCTATTTTCCGTGTCATAATATGACATGAGTATTGACAAGAGTCTATTACGTATTGCTGCTCTTCCTTTACACGTAACAGATGTACCTGATCAGTCACGCCATTCTCCCTTGGCAGGTACTTGCTAGCTGATCAGAATTAGCATGGACCAATCTATACGCTATTCTGTTATGGATCCTTTCATTAATATACAAAAACCTAACCTTTCTTCGTCCTCCATGAAGAATTCTATTGACTGCCAGAGTACTGAGGACAGAAAAAAGACACACAACATGTGCTCATTGTCTCTACATACGAATGATATTGATTACTTTGGGTTTTTTTTCATAAATGCTAGTATTTTACTCTGAACTTTCTCCACCCTGCCCCTAAAAGAGTTGAACATAACTGATCATTTGGTAGGTTCTTCAAGATTCTCTGATAGAATTCTCTATCCTACCTGCATTCTCCAGACCTTTTAGTGGAACAGCTTATACCTCAGTCTTTTAAGGGAGCGTCACTAAAGCTGAAAGAGATGAGGAAAAGGAAGTGCCAGGTGACTACAGCAGATCACACCATGTGCCCAGAGATAAAAGCCTTGGGACACTGCTCTGGAGCGTGAGCAGAGTGCACAGCAGATCCGAGCTGTGCTGAGAGTGGGAAGTGGAGGCACACATCATCGTCCTTGAGTGCTTTGGGTTTTATTTAATCAGGTGTTTTCATCCAGTGACTCATGCTCAGTGATGAAACCACAGAAGTAAAGGACTCAATGCAAAAATATCTGGGACATTTTCCTGTGTTCCCTATTCCAAATATTGGATTGCTGACTAAAATTAGAAATGTATGTCATTGCTTCTCAGAATAAGCTGCTCTCTCATCTTCAAAGTCTGCTATAATTTTATTTCATAATTTCACTTCATTCTTAGGAGTAGGTGATTAATTGGCTGGTTCTAAAAGGCCAGCATTTGGTTCATAGGTCTAAAGCAGAGGAGGTAAATAATTTAATCATTTAGTTTGATTAATTACATCACTACAAACTTCGAGGCATCTCCAGACAATACTTTCTCTTTGTAGTAAAACAGGGTTACCCATGGTGGCCAACTCTGGGAAATCTTCCACTGCTCTGCAGTGCTGTATTACTGACCATAATCAGATTTTCAGGGTATTTTCATGTTTTTTTCCTGCCCTATTATCTGAAGTTCACTTCATTTCTAACCATATAAGTATGTGAAAAAAATTTTTGAATATACTTATATAGTTAGAAAATTGTTGAGGTGTAATACTTATTTATTTTTGGTTGCTTCTAAATCAGAGACAAAAATGTCAACACTAGGACTAACTGACCACTTCAAGTGTTGCTAAAATAAACAGCACATGATTCCTTATGCTTAATACACTGCAGATCATTCTCCAGTTAAATGGGTCCTGATGAGGTCTGGATTACCATTTCCTAGAACACTGATGAGCGTATAAATACTTGATAAACTTTGTGGAAAACCTTGCTACAATTAAGAGTTTGCTTATACAACTCCCTCTCTTGATCTGCCACGTCTGTCAGGGAATAAAGGAAGGCAATTAAATCTGCCCAGGCTTGTTCTTCACAAAGCTTGCTGATTATTGCTCTGTAGGTGGCGACAAGTGGGCTTTGTGATCATTTTTTAAGAACCCAAGTAAATTTTGAAAGTCTTTAATTTGCAGCCCTTCTCTTTCCTTCCCTTTTCTTGTCAAATAAAGCATGACCCTGGAGAGTTCCTTCCCAGTCTTCAGCACCTCCCTTCCCTCAGTGGGAGCAGTAGCTGGAGCTCCCTGACTGAAGTCAGCTCCCTCAATAGGCATTTCTGTCTGTGCTGTCACTGGGGGTGGACGTCTTCAGGGCAGTTTATGGAAGTGTTTTAGGTTAGCCATTCCCTTCTCATGCTCTGTTCTCTTCTGCTCCCTTGTCCTACTGCCGCTCTCTTTCCTTTTTTTTTGTTTACTGGAGGCAACTTTTCCATGCAGCCAGCCATGTAATATCTTCTTTTGATAAAGGGACATGTTTCTTTCAGTTAATTTTTTCACATGCTTTTTCTTTTCTTTTGATATTTTCAGATGCCAGGATAGTGGGTAGCATGCTACTTAAAAATAAGAACTGGGTTTCAGCCTCAGTTCTTCCTGATAATTGAGCCTTAGCAAGTCACTCAAGTTCTCCAGTCTTCTGTTCCCTGTCTCAGAGGGGAGCACTGAAAAGACCCCTTTCCCCATAGTCTCTGTGTTTCATATGCTTCATAGTTCACGGTTTCTTTGTGCTTCTCAGTTGTTCTCATGTTTTACTAGCAGAATTTACACACACATGCATACACGCATACATACACGCTCGGGCAAGAGTTAGGGGATCTTTTGTTAGCGAGCATTTAGCACTGGACATACTTCAGAATTGTGACTTTACAAAGATGGCGCAGTGTCTGTATTATTTGTTTTATTATAACAAAAGCAAACACATTAACACTGATGTTCCTTAAGCAAAGTATGGATCAAGTCACATGTCGGGCTTAGGTTCACTGCCAACAATAAATTTTGGTCCAAACTTTAAAATAAAAACAAAAACTTTATTTTCAGAACTGTTTTGATTTTGGACTTGGGGAATTATAGGTCTGTCATATGTTTCTGTTGTTTATGGATAAGCTTTCTGATTTGTTTTCTATCTTAATGAAAATTTTGAGTTCTAGTAAATAATTTTCCTGATCCCCGTGGTTTTCCTTGGAATTCACAACCAGCTTTTTATTTATTTCATCCACAACTGCTTTGCATTTAAATCTTCCCTAACTTGTCTGTTTTTAAGACTCAGAACCATGCTACTCCCTGGGAAGCCCTGGCAAACTTTGGATAAGCCCATTATCCTTGGCACTGCTAATGGAGAACCCCAGCCAGCCCAAGCTTGCCTCTTCGCAGTGAATCCTGGGGCGCAGTATTAGTCCGCCTTCAGTTTGTAGTTTGTTGATCCTCATTTTTGCCTCATGTAACTTTGTTGCTATATTCAGATGATGCCACAAGATGGTGCCCAAATAGCAAGGAATTTCTCTCTCTCATTCCCAGCCAACTTCCCCTTAAAGTACAGTCTAGTGTAATTCAGAGATTTTGTAAGTGATTTTCATGATTTGAGACAGCAGGTGTTAATTCTAAACTCACCTTGATTTCTGCAATCCACCTGGTTTATGACTTGAAGACTCTTTTATAGACATTGTCGGTCTGAAACAAGAACTCTTAAAAAGAAACATTTATTTTTAATGAAAAATTAAGTCTCTATATTAAAAATAATTAAATGTAAATTACATGATTTGTGTATTTTTGTCTTAAAAATTAGTTACTCTTTTTCCTCCGTTTTATATGGTGGTTATTTTTTCTTTCTGGAGTAGACTCTAGAACAGTGGTTTTCAAGGGGTTGACCCTTTTTTGGGACAAAAAAACCCTTTCACAGGGGTCACCTAAGACCATTGGAGACAGATATTTGCATTGCATTTTATAACAGTAGCAAAATTACAGTTATGAAGTAACACAGAAATAATTTTATGGTTGGGGTCAGCACAGCATGAGGAACTGTATTAAAGGGTCCCAACATTAGGAAGGCTGAGAACCACTGCTCTAGAACATTTCTGGTTCCTGGAAGTGTTTTGCAAAATACTGGCACAGTATGACTCTGTAAGTTGTTTCTCATTAAACTAACGGTAGGGAAATAGACCCATGGGATACTGCTGCCATTCGAGTAGTGTGGAAGATTAAATATGTTGCTAGCTCGGTGGTTAAGATCACTGACTGCTCTTCCAAGGACCTGGGTTCAATTCCTAGTACCCATGTTATGCCTTAAACCATTTGTTACTCTAGTTCCACAGGATCCAACACTCTCTTCTTGCCTCCAAAGGCAGTAGGCATGCAGGTGGCACACATATAGGCAAAATACTTATAAACACAAAAAAATTATATATATTCGTAATCCCTATCGAGATGTAATGATGGGCAGTTGTTCGGAAGCACCAGACTTGCCTGGAAGGCAGACTTAAGTGCCCACTTGAGTTCTCTAGGTTCTGACTTAGCAATAGTTTTAATTATTTTCAGATCTTTACTTATATTCAGAAACAATACAGTGGGAGTCTGGGAAAATGGCTCCTTGTGCGAAGATGCTTGTTTCTAAGCCCAGTGGCCTGAGATCAAGCCCCAGGGCCCACCTAGTCGGAGAGAACTGACTCCTACAGACAAGAACCTGAAGCAGAAGCCATGGAAGCATGCTGCTTACTGACTTGCTTCTCGTGGCTTATTCAGAGGTGCCCCACCCACAGGGGTCAAGCCCTTCCATAGCAGTCACTGATCAAAAAAAGAAGCCTCACTGATCTGCCCACTGGGCAGTGTGATGAGGCGTTTTCTCAGCTGAGGTTCCCTCTCCCCAGATGACCTAAGCTTGTGTCAGATTCAACAGCACTGAGCACTCAGGCGACCTGGGCTGGAGCTTAGTGGTACAGTTTGTGTTTAATGTGTGGAGCCCTGAGTTTTATCCTAGGCATGACAGAAAAGAAAAGGGGGAAGGGTAGAGAGAGAAAGAAAAACAAAACAAAACCAAGAGTAGTATCAATCCTTTAAAGCACTTAAGAAAGCTAGAAAGATGTTATTTAACCTCTGGGATCAGGTGAAAGGCAATCAGGCAACCCCGTCATGTTTGTCTTGTAATTTGATTAGAGAAAGCTCACTGGCTGTGTGAAAGATGATATAATCTGATGAACATTGGTCTTCATTTACAGAAAGAAAACGACTGGAAGCCAAGCAACGGGAAGATATCTGGGAAGGCAGAGACCAATCTGTGGTTTGACATCACTTACTCAAAGGAATGAATCCATGGATTAGGATGTGTTTGATATTCTTGAGACAAGAGGATCTTTCCAGAGCTGTGCACATGCAGATGAGCATGTTAAAGAAAACGGGAACAAGACAGAAGACTGGAGGGCTTAGAGAGAACGAGCAGTCCAGTCCTCACTCCTGAATTCAGACCTGTCCACTGGAGTAGAGATGTTAACAGGCACTGTCATAGGAAGGAAAATGGAAGAAGTGGCTTTCTAAGAGTCCTGTGTGGAGCAGGCCATGTTAGTGTGGATCCCGCCTCCAGGAAGTCTGAAGCAAATGTAAAGCAAAACAGAGGATTCGAGCCTGCAGTGACAGGAGTTGGAGGTCCATGGCAGGGTGTTCCTCCGTACTTCAGAGTTGAGCACTGCAGAATTAGGACAGCAAGGGGAAGTGGAAGCAACTCCCAGACACGAGTGCCTGGTGCACCGGTCACGGACAGAGACTACACTGCTGGCTGCAGAACTCCAAAGCCACTGACCCTTCGGCACATCGTGGGCATTTGGACTCCTGAGTTTGTACTAAGCTTGGTGTCTGGCACTGCTCCAGCTACACGGCAGCCAGGGGTCTGCCACCTTCCTTCCTCATGAAGACCAGTCCTAGGAGCTGAGTGCCAGCACCAGTTTAATCAGTGATATGTTGTGAGAGGGAGAAATTAAAGGCTATTTTATAACATAAATCATTTTGGTGTTTATAAATCTTGATCCCCCACCCAAAACCAACAACAGAAGAAAACAGAAAAACCTGTAGATGAGTTCTCTAGTCTTCATGTCTCTGATGCTGTGCCTGCTTAAACAGGTGCTAACTTTGATCAGTCCAGCGCGTATAGTGCTTGCGGGCTTTCCTGCCCTAGAGTAGACCCCTCAGTGACCATCTTGGCAGTTCTGTGTGGCAGCCTCCCTGGCCTTCATCTGCTCATGTATCTTCCCTCCACCTCTTGCATTTTTCCATAGCTGTCAAGTCTGATGCCCTATAGGAAACATCTGGCACCTCTGCTCCTGGTACGATCTGAGCCTGTGCAGAGGGTTTGGCGAGCAGCACCAGACCATGCAGTACAGTGGTGAGCTGCTAGGATAACCAGTGAACTGTTTCCAGAAGGACATGGACAGGGTAGAGCCTCCAGCTCAGGCGCTCTCTGTCTACAGCTCCTCCTTGGATGGGTTTGGAAGGTAGTTCTGTGCTAAAGAAACGGAAGTGCTAGTCTTTAAGGTGCTGAGGTGGCAGAAACTCGTGTCACATTGTGTTTTCAACTAGGGCAGAAGCTTCTTTTTATACCCATGACAATGATGGATTATTGGCTTTGTCTAGAACATGGTAGAATGGGGCTCTTCAAGTATCCCTCAGATGACACCAGCCTTGGGTCTGAGTCCTGAGCTGTCCTTGTTGCTAGTCCCAGCTTGGAGCTTTGTCACAGTTCTTCAGCATTGTTTCTTCATCCCACGTTTGCTTTCCCAGTGGCCCTCCACAGTGCCATCAGTGGGCAAATGCATCGGTTTTGACCCTCTATTTCCACTTAAGTCTTTGGCTTCCATTTGTAGGGTCTGTGCTGTTTTTACTGTTTACTATGCTCAGTTTGAGCAGTGGATACATTGAAAGAAAAGACCAAGGACTCTAGTATTGGCTTTGATTAATTTTTATGTTGTTTATTATTAATATAGTATAAATATATTTATTTTATATTACATGTTACTTTATTACTTTTCTGTTATTATTAATTTTATGTATGTCTGAATTCCTGGTAACTGTAGAGGCCAGAAGTGTGTGTTAGATCTCCTGGGACTGGAATTACAGCTGGTTATGGGTCACCACATGGGCGTTGGGAATTGTACCTGGGTCCTCTGGAAGAAGCCATTGCTCCAGCCCCAGCATGGCTTTATACTGAGAGACACTTTGAAGGCACACATCTGCCATGTTTTCACACCCTACCCCAAGACCATGACCGTGACCACACATGTGTTAGACAGCATTCACCTCTGAGCTACATTCCCAGGCTGGACTTCTCAATGTCCGGAGTGACCTTGAGGATGAGAAAAGAAAAACAGCTCTTGTCACCTGCCTGTGAAAGGACTTCTTGTTAACTGCTTCATGCCCTTCTTCTAAAGGCACTGTTAATGTTTATTACCCAGTTTTTAAAAAAGTCTCATTTCTAAAACAAATTCTTTTTTATTCTGACAGTAGTGTTCTAGCAACCTAGCTATCTGGTAATCAGCTACTACTATTACTCTCAGGATAACTCTAGTCAGGCTCAGAGAACAATTTTTTTAAGTCAACATTTGAAAGTTATGAAGTGTCGCCGTTTTACTTCCAATTGGAAATGTGCTTTTTGCTTAAATTATTCCAGTAGCTGGGGATACTGTGTACTGGTCAGTGATACGAAGTCCCAGCCATGGCCCCAGCTTGTCCACATAGCATCAAATCCTTGGTTATATCTAAACCGAACTTTTATAAAAGGAGTTAATGGGAGAGCACCGTGTGGCTGCTACTGTCCCATAGAACAGACCTCTCTAAAATAAGGAGAGCAGGGTGGCTGCTGTGAGAGAAATGTTAGCTATGGGGGACGGCATGTCAGGTACTCCCGTCTACTAAGTGTCTTGTATATGGTAAACATCTAAATCTCAGGGTTATGTCAGATCTGTAGTAGAAAGTCACAGTTCCTGTGGACTCTAGTTTTCTCCTCACAGCGTGAGAGTCTTGGTAGCATTAGCCTAGCTTCTGAGGAGAGCTTCCTGGCCCTTCTCTGAAGCACACAGGGTGCCAAGGTGAAAGTCTTCTGAGGTTTTTGGTTCTGCCTGGAATTTGGCGGTTGGTATTCTGTTAACATTCCTCATCTCGTTATATAAGTCATGCCAGCCACCAACCTTCCCGTGTCTTTCCCTTTCAACTCAGAGGTCTAACAGCGCAGCCCTTGTATAGCTTTTTCCAGGAATTAGAACTGGCTGCACCTACCAGTCGTGTGATGTGGGCCAGAAAGCTGAGACCAGTGCTGGTGGCTGTCTGCCTGGCATGCTTTTTCTGGCCTCTTGGAAACTAGATCCAACAAGAAGGTGAGGGTAACCTCCCTGCCCAGGTCTATCATCACTCTCCACCCCACCCCACCCCACCCCACCCTAGCTAGCTGCACATTCTTTTGCAGACCATTAGCTTCATGTGTGAGTATGTCACTGTTCGCTGGATCCAACAGGAAATCAGTCCTTCCCTTGTTTACCTTCCTGTGCCAGATGAAGGGGATGACGGGACAGAGGAGACGGAAAAGGCACTTTTAGTTCACGGAAGGCACCCCAAAACATGTCTCTTGACTGTCAGAGTAGCTCTTGTAATGTGGGGCGGAGAATACTGTAAATCCGTTCTGTCTCCTACCATTTATTTTGATTTTGTAGCCTCTATTATAAAAGTTTACAGTCTTTGGGTTGCACCTTCTCATTCTTCCCTTTCACTTCTCAGCCTTCCAGACCCGAGGATCACTATTGACCTCGGGCAGCGTAACAGGGAAGCAGGTTAGTGTGTGACTCACGAAGTCTACTGGGGTGGGCTGTACCAAGGAATGTGTTCTGCGCATCATCCAGCTCTGGAGGGAAGAGGGCAGAGTGCAATGCACTGGGAGCTACGGAAGTACAGCTGCTCTGGTCTCTGTAGCAGCCCATAATGAGCAGCCTTTATTGGATTATAAGACCTAGAAGACATCCGTGTGTACGTCCATGGATAAAAGGTCCAGGCATGCCCAGGAAGACTTCAGATCTTATACCAGTTGAGCAAAAGCAGAGCACAGCCACCTCTCTGTGGATGGTGGCTTTTCTCAGGTTCAGTCCTGAACTAAATTAAGTGTTCTTGCTTCTTGTTGACTCAGTCTTCTGTTCCTAACTCTACCAGACCTGTCTTGGTGTTCCTGCAGAGGGGCTGTACTGACCAACTTCTCTATCGCAGTTCTCAGTTTGTTAAGGTGAAGTGGCCTTGGTTAAATCTGAAATTTAGGCTAACCTTGCAATGTAGGTGATTCTAAGAGACTGGACTGCCTGCCAGATATGGGCTTCCTGTTGTCTCCCTTGGCAGAGGTCCTCAAAGGCTGAATTTGTGACCTCAGCTGTCTTCTTGATTTCTTGCTACTCTTCAGGAAAGGCCCTGTCTTGCCATTCTGGGTAACTTGCCACCACCACCCCCAGCCCCAGTAATCAGGATATTGATCCATCAGGAGGCTTGAGGGTTCAGGGGTATTAGAAACATACGTGTGTGTGTGTGTGTGTGTGTGTGTGTGTGTGTGTGTGTGTGTGTGTGTGTGTGTGTTAAAACTGCCAAGGAGAGGCTTCAGAGCCTCTGAGGGAGGATAAGCAGAGGACTGCATTCACCAGCCTCTCTGCCAGGTGTGACTTTGACATGGTTATTTTGCATGGAGCACATAGCAGAGAGGACTGACTCCATCCACTTCTTGTGTTCTCTGCTCCTCTGTCCTGTGTTCCTCCAAGACACTTGTGAAGCACCACTTAGAGAGGGAGGGCCTTGGTCACAGTTCATCCCTGAGGAACTTGGAGCTCCTAAAGCTGGGAACTGTGCATCAAGTTGTAAGAAAGGTCGAGTCTCCTTAAGAGAAGGTTTAGCTGGTCAGAGCCTCAAGGCCATGCTGTCTAGGCCATAGGTGCTCTGGAGGGGCCAGAGCCGTCCTGAGAGTACTGCCATCCCGGTGATGATCTGGCCACTGAAAGGCTTCCTGAGCAGCTTCTTGGTGCTCCTTGTCACTGGCCCCTTGTCCTGTGAGTCAGGGCTTTGTGAAGGGCATGGCTCCAGTAAGCTGAGGTATCTGGTGTGTGAGCAGAGCTGGGGGCGTGCAATAACGGCTTTAGATCAAGTTGTTCCTGAGTCGCTGTTCCTGCTCCAGGGAGAGCTCTGCATTGGGTCGGTAGGGATCTCCTGTGGGCCAAAGCAAAATCATTAAGTAGGTGAACCCACCACAGCCCCTTTCCATCCGGGCAGCCTTAGGCATACAGTCTGTTGTGTGAAAAGGGCCATACTGGTTCTTCTTTGTTCCCCTGTCCCCAGGTTCTTCCTTTGTGGCCACCCTACCTGCTCTGTCCCCTGGTGTCCCCCTTGTAACTCAACAGCAACAGGAGGCTCTGTAGTGGCAGGGATTGTCCGAGACTGCAGCTCTAGCCAGCTTCATCCCCACCATGGCGCTCGCTGGCTCCCAGTACCCCTTACCCTAAAAGCTTATAGGGACAGTAGTTCCCCGTGCCTTTATCCCTGGGCTCAGTGTCATTTGTTAACTGGTCCTCAAAGGAGCTCTTGTCACATAGTTTCAGGTGCATTGCAGCGAGTACTACCGAGTGTGGAAGGAAGGACTCTGGCACTATCTTTGTGTGTCCCTAGCAGTCTGGTTATGGAGGCTCTGTCGTCTCCACGAGCAGAGTCCAAATTCCTCTCACATTCGTGTTTCATTCTCTGTCAGCAAAGTCTACTTAGTTACCCAGATGTGAAACTTAAACGTTCCTTCTCATTCCCTCCCATTTGCTGGCAGAGTGTATTTTTAAAACAAATGAGGCTAGGGATGGAGCTCAGTGATAGGGTGCCTGCCCAGCCGTGGAAGGCCCTGCGTGTGGGAGCCCACTACCACAGACGAAATACAAAAGCAAACTTTGCATCTTGACTGAAATTTTGTCAGTGTCCCTGCCTCAGAGTTGAGGCCAGGGAGTGCTTTTCTGTCACAACACAGACCTCCCATTGCCCCTCTCCAGAGAGCACCTCAGTGTACTAGAAGCTCACAGTCCATTTTTACAAAAGGAAACTACCCAGGCAGACTGGAACATGCCTGTACTCAGTAATCCCTGAACGCAGAGGCTGAGGCTGAGGACTGCCCAAGTTGAAGGCCAGCTGAACTGCACATACCTGTTGCAAATTACAGAAAATTTTAATTAAGAACAAAGCCTGAGGCTGGAGGCATGGCTCAGCAGTTTAGTTGTACACCACTCTTGGGGGCCTGAGTTTGGTTCCCAGCACCCACACCGTGGGGCCTACAGTGGCCTATAACACCAGTTCCAGGGGAACTCCTGTGTGATAGTGTGATCATACAGTTGTAGGTCTTCAAACGCACTGACAGGCCAGCCCTGCCCCCCACCTTAAATACATAGACCTTAGCAAGTCTAGGCACCATTCAACCGTGAGATGGGATTCTGTGCAGAGAGAAGCTCCTTCCTTCCCGGGCCTACCTGACACTACAGTCCTCTGCTGCTGCTGTTTGTAGCTATGGGTAACGGCAGAGGTCAAGGAGAACCTTTTTCTGGGACAGAGTTTCTCTACATAGCTCTGGCTATCCTGGGCTCAAACTCAAGAGATCTGCCTGTGCCTCCCCAAGTGTCTGGATTCAAGACTTACACTTTTACCACACCCAGGCAGGAAAAAAAATCTTGATGTGGCTTGAGAGGACAGGAAATTCTGAGACTGGAAACTAGCCATTCACTCAGGAAGGATTGTAGTTGCTAGGTGGGGAGGCTAATGACCAATGTCATCCTACCCGTGGCCATCTGTGACACACGAGCCACACCCAGGTATACCTCTTTTTTCCAGCCCCATCGGCTATACAAGGCTGATGTCACAGTGGCCACATTACCTGTGTGGCAGTTGTGCAGCCAGACTCGCTGCCCATCATACTTGCAGCGGCATCGAATCATGTTGTTGGAGAAGTCTGATTCTGCCACATCATTTGTGGGGTTCACAACCACCTGCAGTGAAGGAGACGTCAAAGTGGGTGATGTGGCTTCTCAAGGTGTTGACATTCAGGGTCCTTTCCATCTTCCCTAGTATTCCACAAAATGCCCAGATTTGCTGATCCTTAGTCACCCCAGGAAGCAGGCATCACCATCCCTCTTCATAGATGTACAGATGAAGACTAAGAACTACTCGGTGTCCACTGGATCGGGACGGAAACCCAGAGCCTTGGGGTCCCCTTAGGACTCTTCCCCTACTATACAGCTCCTAAAAGGAACAGGTCTGTTGGATCCCATGGGAAACCGCCTTTCTCTGATGCACAGAGTCTCTAAACTGCTGGAGAATCCTCCTTACCTGGAAGATATAGTCCCCTGGACTCACATCTGTGATATCCACCCACTGGCAATCGATGTCGTGCCGGTAGGTGTCCCAGCAGCCTACAGCCACTCCCTGTTCCCCAAAGTTGGCACACGCATAGCGCCGCTGCACTCCTGGAAAGGACAGTACACAGTTACCATGGCACCAAGAAGGCACACTTACCCAAGCACTCTGGTCGCTCACGGGCTTCATCAGTTAAGCCTCAAACTGGCTGCACCAGCTCTGTACTTCTGCCCAGTGCATGGGTTCAGTTAAAACTCGCCCGAGATCAGAATCCCTGCTAACTGGATTTAGCATGGGCAAAAGACGTTCATGACAAAGACTGCTCTAGTAAAAGCCCCTGTTGGCCTAAGAATCGTGAGTGGGGATTCTAGCCCTTCTCTGCTAATTCTGTCCACCAGACCTCGGCAGACCTGGTTTTCATCTGTGGGGTACAAGTAGGAAACACATTCCCTGCCCTCCGAGAGCTGCTGAAAGCGTTAAGCCCTTTTCAGGTGGTACAGACTGGTGGGGATTGGGAGGAAATGAGGTCTTTCCACCTGCGTTGGAAGCCAGAAACTGATGTTTCTGATTGTCCTGAGCACTACTGCTAAGCTAGAATCTCCAGGAGCCTGGAGCTGTTGGACAGGGGAGAGAGGTGCTTGGCCCCAAAGGTACTTGAGAAATCCGTTCCAAGCACATCAGGGAGTTACGTAGAAACCCACGAACCTGAGGGGCAGTTTGTATCTTCTAGACAGAAGCTGGCCTTGTGCCCCTCAGCCACTTTGGAACCATTGAGCGTGAGCAGGTCATAATGGGTGAAGACCTCGATGCTGTGGTAGTGCCTGAGGAAGAAGGACAGCTGTCAGCCCTACAGCAATAGGAGTGGGTCATCAGGAGAGGTCAGCAGGGAAGCCTGAGCCCCATCATTACCACAGGGGAAAGCTGTAATAACCGGGCAGCGCCCGCCCTTCCTCCTAAATCCAAGATGAGCATGTCACAGACGTCTTTGCTGGTACCCCTGCCAGGCAGCAAGCACAACTGTCCCCTCTACTTGGAACCTTAATTCAGGGAGAAGAGGTACAAACAGCCCCTGGTGGCCTTCAGAAGGCTGGGATCTTGGCTGCAGGATCCAAGGCTGAGAGAAGTAGGTGGGAGAAAATTGACCCAGAGATGGCCTAAGTAGTGAAGAAGTAGGGAGAGAGTTTATTGTGCTCCATCAGCCTGGGACCAAATTGCTACCATATTTTCCACTCAAGTAGTAATGACAGCTCTGTGCATGCTACAGGAAAAGGTGCTTATTAACTCAGGCAAGGCCAAGTCCTCAAATCGTTGCCCATTCCTCTCAGCTTTCCCTGCACACAGCCATGTCCTGAAAGAAAACAGGACACTTCCCCTTGCACTCTGCCTCCGTCACAGGCAGTGCCTCTCCTTTCTGGTCTGCAGGTTCCTTCTAGGGAAAGATGCTCACTGTCTCCTTCCGTACCGGTCTGTTTCCCGCCATTCCCTGCTTCTCCTTGTTGCTGCAGGAGCCTGCCAACTTTTCTGCTGAGCCAGCATCCGTTTTGGATCTCCACATTTCTGCAGTCCCCACTTTACTTGACAGGGGCTACCTAAGGTCCAGTATAGACAAAGTGTGTAATCCCACACTAGCAGAGACCAACCATGGTAACCGTGTGCAGCTGGCCTGGTAAGCACCGTCCACAAAGGTGGAGCCAAAGAAGATGTACATTGTAGGTGCTCCAGGGATCCCCTCGTTGTCTCCTGGGGGGCGAGCCCAGCCAAGTGACTAGAAAGGCAGACTTACTAGGAGTTTGCCTGAGACCAGGGAGAACCAATCCATTTAGTCCCTAACCCTCTAGAGCCAAGGGTGAGCAGGTACTAACCTGTGGCACTGGTGCCAAATCCAGCTGTGTCGTCCAGCCTTGGGACGGAAGTCAGCCCGGCCAAGGTTGTAGATCTGTGAGGAGAAGCGCAGCAAGCGCCGGTGTCCGTACGGCCAGTCCATGTGGTCAGCGGACTTGGAGAGACAGTTTTCCTCATGAGCGCAGTACAGCATGCTGAGTGGACGATCCTCCAAGTAGGCCGTTTCTTGTACCAGCTGGGCATTCATCACGAGGTCTGGAGCACCTGGGGGACAGGGGCAAGGTGGGGGGGACAGGAGTAAGAAGGTAGGGCTGTTCTCCAACACAAGCATGGGCTCACTCCCAGACTCCGGAAAGAACACAAGCAAGGCAACTGAGTGTGAAGACGGAGTCCAGTAACAGGGAGCAGCCTATCACTGCCACCCGGGAGGCAGCTCCGTTGTCACGGTTAAGTTTGGAGCCAGCATTCATTCTTGGCTGGGGTTCACTGTCCCAGCACTGTGACTGCGTAATGGTTTTGTGCCTTTTGTCATCTACAAGGCAGGAATCATATTGGCGATATTAATAGGCAGTATCTGTAATTTGCTTAGAGCACTGTCTAGCCTGCAGTAAACAGGAAATGGATATAAGCTATATTTCTCTTCTAGCATGCTTTTCATGTTACAAAGGGCCTTTGTGTAGCTTAGTGGGTAAAAGCTCTCTACGGCTTTGCTAATACCTAGCTCAGTTATTTCAGCCAAGTCTCTGCCTTCCCTGGGCCTCAGTCTCTGAGTGTCTGTTGAGCTGGAGGGGGAGGATAGGAAGGGAAAACGGAAGGAGTCCGTTGTGGAGCTTGCCCTTCGACTGTGCTGTTCACCCTGCTTCCTCTGGGTGGTCCATCCTAGCCTACCCACGTCCACAGTGCTCCATGCATTCATTCTCAGACATTGAGGCTATCTCCAGTGCGCGCACCTGTGTATGCAGAAGTCCAACCTGAGGTCAGCAAGGTGGACCAGCCAGGAAAGGTGCCTGCTCTGCAAACCTGCATACCCTTGTCCTCCAAGTGGAAGGAGAGACTTGACTCCCAGAAAGTTACACACAGACACACAACAACAACAATTTTTTTTTTAAATCCATTATGCCTAGGTCTCGCTGTCAGCCCAGCCTCTTTCCTTTCCTCTAAGGGGCTCTCTTCTGAAGCCTCTACCATCACTGTCCTTCAAGCGTCAATGTAGCATCCATTGCTGTTGCCATGCAACCTTAAAAGAGAAAAGGAGCCTCTCTCTCAGGTGTTTGGGGCCTAGGTATGCCGCTAGGTATGTGTGCCAACGAGAGTGGGTGGGAGCACTGGCTTGTTCATTGATTGGCTCGGTTTGAAGTGTTACATGGTGCCTGGCATGTCACTGAACACACTCCAGATACCTGTCTTCTGTTGGAGAGAGCCAGGAGGTGGCCAGTGTCTGACAGAGCTCCTAAAGAAAAGGAGAGCTTGCAGAGGGAGTGAGGGGGGACAAGAAACGTGAGGAAAGTCAAGAGGTGGGTGAGTACAGGCTGCTGGTCAGCACCTGACCGGCTGTTGGCATCAAATGTGCTCGTTAAGACAGCTGCACTAGAAGGGGTTAAAGTCCAAGGTTGCCAAGCAACCAGCATGCTGTGAGGCCTGGTTGCAGAGGACACCACAGACATCCTGTCCCTCTTCAGGGGAGGGTAAGAAGGAGGGACCCAGGGCTCTCCTCAGGGTGTGCTACACAGAGGGCTCCCTGACAGGTTGGAGAGTGGCTGAGAAGAAGGTCAAGTGGCCTCTGGGGTTGGTGCCAGCCTGCAGCCTTTGGACTGGATGTAATTATCTTGGCTCAGGCCTTGCTGGTCAATGTCAAACAGACGCTGCCACCCTGAGGATCTGGGTCTGTGAGGCAAATTCTCGCCACAAACCAGCCGTGTCCTTAAGGCTTTTGGGTAATCTCCATGGCTTGGAAGGGAACCCACAGCTTGGCCTTAGGCTCTGGTGTGCCTCACATCTGGGTAACCTCCACAGTGTATTTCAAAACATTCCCCACAAACTAGCCAATTCATCCTATGTTGTAACTCAGCACACACGCAGTTCTGAGAAAAACCATTACCCTTCCTAAAAGCAATAGACTGCCTGCCACATTTTCTATTCTGTTTCACTCTTTTAAAACTGTCGTTCGCAATCCTCAAGCTGCAAGGCCGCCTTCTAGCTCCATGGGCTTTTCTTGGTTCTCACAATAACACCATGAGGGAGGTGGGCAGGGAAGGCTTTGCATCTGACCAGGACAGCTCAGCTCCCAGCTGGAGGATGGCGGAGCCCGTGTCTGCTCCCTGACCCCTCCGCCCACCTGCATTACTCACTGTTCATGCAGGCAACGCCGGCCGAGAAGCGCCCCGAGCCGTGGGAGCAGTGCACAGGCCCATGCCTCTGACACTGCTGAAGGGCCATTTCTGTGCCTGAGCAGCGAACTCCGCTCATCACTACTTCTTTGGCCTCTGGTGTCCCCTGCCAGTACCAGGTGTCCTGGGAAGACAGTACATGCCGTCAGAGCTTGAGGTACTACATACAAGATGTTCTGACGCCTCCATTCTACCATCCCTCAGACCAGTCCAGCACAGGCCTTAAAATCTTCACAGATGAGAGCCCTACCTGGTGGGCAGCCCTATCACATTTGGACCCCTCTGACATTAAGAGTTTCTTTATGTAATCAGGGCAATGCCCTACTGCCCCAGTGCCCTACTGCCCCAGTGTCCTGTGGCATTGTCCCATCCATGTCGAAGAAGGCAGCTCTGCTGTTTGAGTGGGACAAGCCTGGCCCCTCATTCCCACATAGGGTAGTGTACCCCTCCCCCCCATTCTCAGCTGCTCCTCACATCCCAACCAGGGCAGAGCCTAGGCCTCTTGAGTGACGTCTGCCTTTGCACAGCACAACAGATAGGAATCTTGCTCCTGCCTCCTCCCTCCTTTACCCTTAAACTTTGCAGCCCTCTCCCTGGAGAGCACACTGCAACCCCCTGGCTCCATGGTTCCCTGATTGAGTCAAACTTCCGCTGGCTACAAGCCCTTGCATGAGCTGTTTCTTCTTCCTCCATATCTAGCTAGCTTCAGTGCATGGTTCCTTCAGATGAAATTGTATACCAGGTCATTTCAGCAGCCTTCCCTCAACTGTGCTCATAACCCAGTTGGTGACAACCTATAGCTTCACTCATGAGCAAGTGCCAAATGAATGGATGGATGAATGAATGAATGGCCTACGGCTCTGGCAAAGGTTCCAGTCCTGCCAGCCCAGGAGGCTGTGGTTGTAGGGAAGGAGCCAATCTGAGACCTACCTTGATAGCAAAGTTGGCAAATCCCAGACCGAGTTGCCGACAGGTCACCATGGCTTCAGTGAGCCCCCAGTGGTCACTGCATACAGTCCCCCAGCGTGGGACCCCATTCACCTCCACCTGCACCTCCACCACGCCCTCTTCCGAGTTGCGCCCACCAGCCAAGCGCACCTGTAATAGTCAGAGTCACGTAAGGGGAGAAGCCAGGGCTGCAAGCCGGGAGACCGGCCAGGCTCTCCAACTCCTGTAATGTGAGCTTAGCTCAATAGCTAGTGTGTGATGTCCCCACTTGCTAGAAAAATTTGTCTGTGGCAGGAGCTTCTGCCCTGGACCTTGCCCTCCTACCTAGCCTCTCCCACTATTAGCAATGACTCAGTTTGTCCAGGGCATTTGGATCTGCCACCTTGTTGACTGGGCATCCCATTACAGAGACAATACCATTTTCCAAGATACCAGCAACTTGCCCACCATGGCCAGAGCCCCTCACCAACACTGTTTGCTGGTAGTCTGGGCTTGATGCGCCTTCTTTCCCCGCTTTTCTCAGGACCTGAGTGAGTATGCACCAGTTTGTATACCAGCGAAGCCCCATGTCCCTCTGCCTTCTGTGGGACTATATGTGGGGACAAGTCACAGAGAGAAGGGAGCTCTTCGGGCCAGCCCAGATCCCTGCCTGAGAACACTCAGACCTACACCCACCTTGTTCTGGAAGCCCATGTCAGGGATGTTGCACCTGACAGCAGCGTCGTTTGCATGTTGACAACCATTCTGGGACCCTTCTAGGGCAAGGCAGTCGCCGATGGTCTGCTCATAGCCCCTGCAGCGCACCTCACTCAGGTGGATGGGCCCTAGCCCTGTAGGGAAGAGCGTACTGTGTGAGGTGCCTCTGTAAACCATACCTGTGACTTCCCCTCCCTGGGGAGGGGACTTCCACTTCTGGGCTGCCAAGAGAAACGAGTGGTACATCCGGGCCCTCTTACACACCCCGGACCTCCATGCTCACCTTGGCCCAACTGGGCCCCAAAAAGGGCCTCCCGGGCAGAGCCAAAGCCAAGCTGGCGACACACAACGCTGGCTGAGATGAGGTTCCACCTGTGGTCACAGACTGTGCCCCACTGGCGGTTCATGAGCACTTCCACACGGCCCTCACCCACCTGAGCGCCAGAGCGCAGGCGCACTTTCAGCTCCTGCTGAAGAGGAGAGAACCGGCTTCAGGGGTGGACCTCGGAGTGGGGCTCCTGTTAGCGTCACGGGCCAGAGGCAAGGCCAAGTTTTCAATTCTGCCCTTGGCTTCCCACAACTAACCCTTTTTAGACCTCTGCTTCTTCACTGGCATGTGGGGAGTAGCGTGTGCGTGTGCGTGTGCGTGTGCATGTGCGTGTGCGTGTGTGTTGTGGGGGCAGGGCACACTAGCACTCTCTCACCTACTTTTCTAAACTAAAGACCAGGTTCGGGTTCAATGCCTTCACCCTCAGTGGGTTGCAGCTACAGTTTAATTACTCTTTTCACGGTTGCCGTCTATCCACGGCAGATGATGTCAACTTCCCATCTATGGGAGGATGATAAATGACCTCCTTTTAAAAAACCAATCCCAAGGAGCCCAGCTCCTCCTGCCCATATGGCTCCTCGCTCCTCTACCCCGTTGGGCAGGGCACTGCTGTGAGGGACCTGCACCACCTGCAGATTGGTCAGGACCCTGGGGCTGACCTCTGCGCGGGACTCCTTGTGCTTCGGCTTTGGCTTCTGTCGCTGAAAATGCGGCCCTGCCACACAGTTGACCACAGCGTGCATGCCGCCCGGACAGGCTGGCCGGAGCTTGCCTCTTCCTGGAGCCACCTGTACCTGGCACTTGGCCAAGTGGGGTTCTATCCCCAAACAGTCAACCCGGTGAATCCAGAAGGAGTTCTTCTTTGTCAGGCCATTGAGCCTGGAAGACAAGAAAATATGGGTGGAGGAGGGTTTGAGTGGGGATGAGGGAGCTCAGGGGAGAAAAGGGGAAAAGGGATAAGAGGAGGAGGGGGAGCACTTCATGTCATACCCCTTTGCCTGCTAACACACCACTCCTCACCTAGACTTGGGATCCTTCATCTTCAGATTCCAGACTTTTCTGTGACAGAGAAAACAGATAGGGTAGAGGGGTGCAAGAACTCTCCCTGCCCCCCACTTCCGTTCAGACGTTTATAGCAGACTTCATAGCTTATAGATGTTTTCACAGTGTTTACTTCAACATGGAGATGGGCAGGAACCTGATGGGATATCCACCCCACATACAGTGCTGGCCGCTCTTCCACATCACAGGGAAGGCAAGCAAGGTGCCTCAGCTCACTGCACCGGGGCTGCCATGGAGTAAACAACTCTCTCTTGCCCTCCCCCAAGCCCCTAAGTACAGATGAAAGGATCCTTACGGGGTCCCTGAGAGAAGAGACTTGGGAAAGGTCCCCTGGGAACTGTGCAAGTGGAGAGCTTCATTGGGGGTTGGGGGATTGCCTCCCAGACTGTCATCAGGGCTATTCTACTGAAGGGTGGTGAGCAGGTCATCAGGGCCTGATTTGCAATTTCTAGGTATTGAGGAGCCGGGGGACCAAGACCCCTTCATCCCCACAGAGTCCCAGGGCTGCCTACCATGTTCTTTATTCAGAACCAGAGTCCTCAAGCCAGAGGCAAGGGACTTACTTGCAACTGCCTAGAAGACACGTGGCAAACCAGTAGGGGTGGAGCAGGCTAGATGACTTAGCGGTGCCTTGAGAAATGTCTTGGGATGTCACTGACACAGCTGGTGGGACAGGGGTTGTGGTGGTTGTTTATGGAGCTGATGGAATCTTCTGTGACAGTTTGGTCACATTTCTGAGAGTATTTTTTATGTCTCCTTTACCCAAACTCCCCGCCTCAGGTCTAGCTTGCATGCAACCCAATTACAGTCTAGGTCTACAGAGCAGGAGTTCCCTGGACAGCACAGAGTTGCCACAGAGGATGGTTGAAGGCCATGCACCCCAACCAAGGCCCAGAGCTGGTTCCTGATGGAGCCAAGCCCAGGACAGGTCACACTATAGTAACTACAATGTCCTGAGAATCATCTAGAAGTGGTCGGGAAGTAAACCCCATGCTCACCAACCCAAAAGAAAGAACTGATAGGGGTATAAAATGAAAGAATCAAATGGAAATGTGTCCCTCCAGGATCTCACTGAACCCTTCAACAAGGTTATACTGGGCATGCGTGTACACACACACACACACACACACACACACACACACACACACCCCACATGTGTGCAACCCTTCATGGTTTACACTACACACACATGCACTCACACTCACATGTGCATACACACACACCACACACACATGTGCAACCTTTCAAGGTTTACACTACACACACACACATGCACACACACATAAACATACACATGAATATACACAGACATACACACACATGCATGCATGCACACACACGCACGCATACACACACACCACACACGTGCAACCCTTCAAGGTTTACACTACACATACATACACACATGCATGTACACACACATGCATGTACACACAGATCCATAAACACACAGGTTCAACTTGGCAATCCCGCCGCTCCTACCTGTAGTAGTGGCTGTTGACAGGTGCCTGACTGGGAAAGCCCAGCATCCCGCACACAACCCTGCTGTTGTTCATGGTCCAGCCCTGGTCACACACCTGCCTCCAGTGGCCCTCGTACCGTACTTCCACAGCCCCCTCAGTCACTGGGCTGTGCCTTTTGGCACTGGCGAGGATGGGTTTGAGCCGCACCTCTTCTAGCCGCCGGCCCTGCAAGGCATAGAGTCACCTCACCATAGGCCATGTTCCTGGGGTCCTGGGCCTCCTGGAGACCACTGCAGATTTTCCTGAGAAGACCAGGCTTAGAATCCCCTTCCTGCCCCTTATTGTCAGGCCCAGAGAGCAGGAGACATTTGCTGAAGGCTACAGGGAAAATGGAAGCCAAAGTCTTGGTTTGTCTAGACCCTTTCCCTCCTTGGATCTATCACCTTGAAAAGAACTGAAATGGGCTTGAACAGAGAGACCAACCCATTTCCTTGGCTCTTCAGGACCCACCACCCCTACATCTGGGTGACTCAAACCAGTGTGGAGCACCCCAAGGTGGCTCATCGCAGATCCAGTGTGCCAGGACCAACTGTCCTCGGGCAGCGGCTGCCTGGCAAGTAGGGGGTGGGAGCCAGCTCCCTGCCCTGCCCATTACTGCTGTTTGGCTTAAGCTGTTTTTAGCTTGGGGTTGTTTGTGCTAAGAAGAGGCAGCAATTGTGGCCAAGCCTTGTGGCTGAAGCAGCCCCTTAGTCCCACGTCTGCCTCCTTCATGGGGAGCAGCTTCTGAGGTCCCACCAGGCCTAGTGTCTGGTCCCCTGACTGGTTCTACATGAATGACGTCTCCTTCCTCCATGTTCACTCTGCAGGAGGCTTCCTGCCCCATCCAGCCCTCAGCTCAGGACAGGACCTAGACAGCCGCCTCACCTGGGGCCCGAGGGCATTGGAGACCTTCTCAGAGTGATACCCCTGCTGGCGCCGTGGATGGCACACCACCCCAACGTCTTCTGAGTGTCTGCAGTCACTGACACCCCAGCCGTTAGAGCCACACTGATCTAGGGTGTCCTCGGTGCCCAAACAACGGACATTGTCCAGCCAGATGGGGCCTGTGGGGGAGAGAAGATGAGCTCAAAGATGAGGAGAGAGACCGCTTTCTCTCTGGTGAGTCACTGAGGAGCAAGGGAAGGAAGGGGGTTGGTTCTCTGGGGTCTTAGTGTCTACACCCCTGCCCACTGCTTCCTCTGGGAGTCAGGTCCACAGAAACTGTTTCTGGAAAGTGGCAGTAGACTGATCACTAGTCCATCTGTCTACCGTTCTATCCATCAATTTCTTCCTAAGTATCCACTCTGTGCAAATCACTACGCTCAGAGAAGTTAGACTTAGTAATGGTGAGGCTGGTGACCTCATTCCAAGAGAGAACGGGGAGGTCAGAGCAGAGGTCATCTGCAACTAAACCCAGGAAGTGCCTCCAAGAGGCCATTTGGCCTGGTCGTGAAAGGTTGGGTAGGCTTCTAGAAAGTTCTACGGAGCCTCAGTGAGCCCAGTTCTAAGAGAAAGAAGCTGGGCCCCCGCGTCTTTGCATCCTGTGCGGCAAGGTGTCCTGGTCACTCACCCTCTCCTTGGCCAAACTTGGCACTGTGTGCCCAGGTCAAGGCTGACTCAAAGCCCAGTTGTCGGCAGGCCACTGTAGCCTCCTGGAGAGCAAAGTCATCATCACACACTGTACCCCACTGGCCCTGGTGTAGCACCTCCAGCCGACCCTCCTCTGGCCTGTTCGCTGGGCCCACAAGCCTGAGCTTCTTGGTGCCTGGTGACTGTGGCCTGCTGGAGGGGACTTGGCTTAGCAGCAGTAGCAGGAACACAGAGAAGGTGGGTGGTGGGGGCCACATCATGGTGACTTCGGGGCACCTGGGGAAGGAACCAATGGTGATTACCGCTTCGACCCAAGGAGACTAGACAGGAAGAAGAGAGGCCACCTCACCAAGTGCAGTCCCTGGATCCTTCAGGTTAGTTAGAAACATCAGCCTAGCAGTGTGCCGCTGTCTGGCTTCTGCCGTTCCTGGCACCCCAAGTAAAGGGAGGCGCATGAGTGCTGGGGTGGGAAGGACCATTCCGGGCAATGGGGTCCTTCCACTACTGCTGTGTGGCATGACTAAGTCTCTTTATTTCTAAGGTGAGAAGGTTGAGCCAAATATCTCTGTCCTGGGTGGCATGCATGCCCAGCTACGGCCCAGCCCATGAAGCTGTGTGCTTCATGCATTGGTTACAATTTTGGGAGGGACTTTGCATTGGTCCGCTTGTCAAGCCAGGTGTAGGGACACGAAAGTGAAGACAGTGAATATACTCCTCACCTTCACTTCACACAGAGATTAGGGGAGGATTTAAAGAAGAGATGGGCATGGTGACTCCTAGTACTTGGGAGATCGAGGCAGGAGGATCAAGTGTCCAAGGTCGGCCTCTCATATCTGGTGAGTTCGAGAGCAGCCTGGGCCACGTGAGACCCTGGCCCAAAAACCAACTAACCAGAGAGAAAGAGAGAGAGTGAGAGAGAGAACTTGGGTCTTGTTAGATGTTCTCTGGGGCTGGAATGGGCTTTTCAGCGAGAGAGGACAGGATGGGTAAAAAGGGAAGAGAAAAAGAGTTTATGCGGGAGCAGGGCAGGAGGCACTCATTCATCTCCCACTACTGCTGAGATGTGAAAGGGAAGGGAAGGGGGGGGGGGGGGGGAGGGAGGGGAGGTCCCAGGTGATGGAGGAGCAGGTGTACCTTCCCTTCATCTTATCGGAAGGAGAAAGCCCGGGCAGGTTCATGCAGAGATGCACAGTCGAGGGAGGGCCAAGCTGGAGCCCTCTGCCATTTAGCAACTTTAGTCCTGGTATTGGTGGGTAGGGCAGGGCACAGAGATGAACCCTGCCTGAACAGAGCTACTAGAGTCCCCTGAGGCTGCCCACTGCTGACGCCCCTCCACCCTGGCTCTGGAGGTCACTTAGGAGTGGATGGGGAGGACTGACACCCTGCCAACGAGTGTCTTCTGAGTGATTTAAAAACAAACAAACAAACCAGGATCTTGCTATAGAGCTAGAGCTGGCTTTGAGCTTGGAACCCCCAGCCTCTGCCTCCCAACTCCCTGGATTACAGGATGAGCCAGTGCTGCTGGCCTCTTGGGGATTGTCAGTTAGGCCAGGTGTTGACCACTATTCCTTACCCTCACTGTGCATGGACAGAGACACGAGAAAGCTTCTTAAAGGTGTAACCGGTCAGCCAGGAATGGGAGCATCCTGGCACTTGGGAGGTCAAGGCAGGAAGATCGAGGCTTGAACTTCACCCTTAGCTACCTGGCAACCCTACTCATGGAGAAGTTCATGGCTCATCAGCCAGAGTAGCGAATGTCTCAGGCTCTGCCACTCCATTCCCCAAGGTTGGTATCCAGCTGAAAGTCACTCCTTATTCCCCCAGGACCCAGTGCCGTCCCCAACCCCATGGCCTTGATCAGTGAAAGGCTGGATGAAAGGGAATAGAGGTATACCAGATAGCCTTGGGGAAAGATGCTCCATGAGGTTGAGGACTTCCTGTTACATCTCAGTGCCCAGAAGGATGCCAGATGTGAATGTGGCACTCTGAACCATCTGTGGTTGCCTGTGTGGGAGGCACCACAGCAGGGGGCTTGCCATGTGGGAGGGCTTTCTGGAGGAGTCAGACTGCCTGGAATCAAATTCCACTTCCCCACGAGCCTAGGTAATGTGAAACAACTTTGTGCCTCAGTGTCTGTCTTCCCTCTTGTCAAATGGGGGTGGCAACATCTATACCTACCAAATCAATAGGAACATGCCAGTCCCTACAAGAGGAACTTGCAGGAACGAACCATCAATATCAGTGCGGCAGCTTGGTAGAACTGCTGGTCTCCACTGTCCAACTATGGGTCCCGGGACTCACCCCTGTCCCTTCTACCTACACTATGAAGCCAGACCCCCACCCCCACCCCATCTGCCACACCAAGACTAGGCCCTCTCTTCCCATTGGCTCTGCTGCACTTTCTTCCAGATGACAGCCTTGACCTGGTGTCACTCCACACTCAGGGCCCTGGGAGGATCCTAGCTGATTGTCACCAGAGTGCTTCCCATGTCCCCCTTTCTCCTCTTCTTTTTAGGGGTTCCTGGGGTCACTGGGTCTGAGCTGAGAGGCGACCCTATATAGTTCCTGCTAAGGGTCAGGGAACTACCATCAGTGATCCTGTCAAGAGTCCAGGTTTCCTCTCTTGGTGTCTCAGTTTGAACACATGTAAAATGGGAAGTGGACCCCACATACTGTTAGGGTCTCTGACAGGCTAGGCTGTTCTGCTTTGTAACCAGCGAAAGTCCCCACTGCATGGAGGTCTCCTCAGAAGCCACAGGCTTTCAGGCTCCTTGCCTGGAGACAGGGGTGGGCTTCTGCTGCAAGATCCTGGCCTCTAAGCTAAGGCAATGCCCTTCCTTTCAGGCTGCCAGGAGGCAGACCTTGGAGAGATCCCCTCACATACTTCCTGCCCACTCCAGGTTCCCAGAACTTTTACTCACACCAAATTCTTCCTCTCATTGTCATTCCCAAGACAGACCTTTCATCTCCCAGGGCCCATTGCTCACCCTACTCAGACTGTTAGACACCTACACACACTTCAACACCCAGCTCAAATGTTACTTCCTCTAGAAAGGCCTGCCAGTATCCTACCTTCCTATTTGCTCCCACAGAACTGAGTACAGGAGAAATGGGCCTCAGAGAAGGAAGGAGTCCCTTCTCATCCCCAGGGGAGAAGGAAATGGGTGAAGGGGGAAGGGGAGGGGATAGGACAGGAATGCCTCTAAGAACATGTCTGAACGGGCATCTCCGTTTTACAGATGGAGAAGTCAGGTCCCGAGAAATGAAATAGCTGGATTGGCCAGGATTCAAAGAGGTCAGTTGGCTACAGACTGGGCTGTGGAAACCACAAGAGTGATTGATGTTGGATGGGGGAGGGAGAGGGAGGGTGAATGGAACTCTACCTTGTCACTGGCTATGACTCACTCAGGCTGAAGTGCAAGGGCACTGGCGTGAAGTCTGAAGACACAGGCACCTGGTCTGACTAGGAGGGAGGGCTGGAAGGGGGTGATTGCCCAAGATTCCTAGAGCAACTGGTGGGGGATGGGGGGTGCCTGTCCTGCGACCCCAGCTGTGGATCACTCCTAATCCCTTCTCTGTAGCTCTCTGGGCCTTTGGCCCTGCACCTTTGTGGCATCGTTCCTGTGGTTACAGCAGAGTCTGCAAATGGGCTGGGGAAGGTGGGGTTTGAAGCCCTCTGCCTCCAGACCCTCTTTCACCTCATCTTCGGCAGTCAGCTCTGTGTTGACAGTAGGGGGGAGCCCAGCTATGCCCCAGCGCTTAGTACCCCGAGTAACAGGAGAGACATCTAGTTCTACTTTACTTTTTCCCCAGCATTCTTGCAGGGTGCGAAATGGTTACAACAGTGTGATCACAAACCTGACACGCAGACTTCTTGCGGGCCAGAGCTCTCCACTCATGCAGCCTTGAACCAACTACCCTAACATGGGCACTTGTCCACTGGGGAAGTAGATTGTGACCCACCAGGGGCTGGGTTAATTTCTTCATTGGGACTCCCCCATTCCTCGGAGCCCTTAGTACCCTCAGAGGCCTGCCCACCCGCGAGAAGAAAAGGACAGACAGCAAGAGGCAGACAGGAGACCGCAACAGGCAGGAGCTCACCGGCTGGATCCAGAGGTCGGGGCTGGGCCGGGCGCCGGGGCTGAGCAGCGCTAACGGGCCTCTCCGGCGCCCCGGGGGCTTTTTATCCGCCAGCCTCCCGCCCCAAGTCCGGGCCTTCCCCGGGGGAGGTCGCAGGCCCCGCCCCGGGCGCGCCTGTGTGCACGGGCAGCCCCGCCCGGCCGGCCATCAGCCAGGCGCACAGCTCGGGACAGGGCCAAGTTGGGAAGTCCCGGGCGCTGCGGGGAGCACGGGGCTGCTGGAGTCCCAGGAGACGCACGGCAGGGGCAGCATTGGGTGTCAAGGATCAGGTCTGCGAGTCCCTCTGCTGGCACGGTTTTCTCCTCTGTCTAACGAGCCGATCAGGGCTGTGTCCCATTGAGCTTATAGAACTGAGCGCCTCATAGTCTTAGGTCTGGATCCCGTGGGCTGCAATGCAGGCATCTTTTTGGGGTCAGGGCCCGGTTCAATGGTAGGGTGTTGCTGCTTGAGTAACAGGGTGCAGCCTCTCTGTGACCTGGTCCCGAGGGTTTGCTGAAGGCAGCCTGAGAGCAAAGCTGTACTCTGCCCATTGTGAAGTTCAGTCCCAGGAGACAGGATTTGCTTCCCAGACTCATAAACCTCACAGCGGAGAACTTAAGACTTCCGGTACTTAGCTAGGATGTCCCTGGTCCTTGCCAGGTTTAAGGGGGCGGGGGCGTGGAAGATAGAGGGGAATGAGAGGCTATGGAGGGGAGTCCCCAGCTCCTCGGCTGCCAGGCTCCAGGCCTCAGGCTTCTAGTTTTGGTCCCCTCAGCTCCTTGAGAATCTCACTTGTGTAATGAGTTGAAATTTCCAGCTTCCTCTCTAGTCTCGGAGCAGTGAGTGCCGAGTGGCATGTCCCCTGCCTTGCCTCCTATTGCCAGGTACCCTAATGGTTTCTTCATTCAGGACCCTCTGTTGATTTTCTCCTATGTGCTAGAAAACGGGCTAAGGTGCTAGACGCTGGCAGGGGGCTATCCCAGTCTGGAGAGGGAGGATGTGCAAATAAACGTGACCCCAAGGCAGAGGCAATAAGGGCCAAGATGGCACGTGACCGCCAGGTCGCCCTGACCATATATTGCCAGAGACCTGGGTCCACCCCTGGCTGCTCGTGTCTAAGATGTCCTCCCCACCCTCCCACCACCCCCAGTGGCCCTGCCCCACCCGACCTGGGCCCAAAACATTCCCCAGGATGAATCAACAGGAAAAAATGTTCCCAGCCTCAGGTCAGTGGCAGAGGCAGAAACCGGGCTCCTCCCCTTGGGACAATGAGGCAGCTGTGGACCAGGATACCAGGTATGCGCAGGCCTCCACCCTCTGCCCAGCCACCTCTAATGCTGAGCCAGGAGCAACATGGAAGGCTCCGCCCGCTGCCAGTCTCCCACCGGGCCTGGCTGCCCAGAGCTAAAAATACTTTGGAGCCCAATGAATGAATTGATGTTGGCCGGAAGTCCTTACCTTGCAAGCCTGGGCAGGCAAGGTGGACGGTGGGTGAGGTCTTCCATGAAAAATGAGGATATTGGGCTTATGCTTAGTTCTAGTGGGATTTTCCTCAGGAGCTATACCTTTGTGCTATTTTGTGGGGGTCAAAGGGAGAACTCAGTTCATCTCCACCGCCTATGATAGGACTAGAATAATAGGATTTAACTAGGTCTGCCTGCAGCTTCCTCCTTCCTGACTCGCTGGGCTCACAGGACCTCAGCCCAAGGTCTATGACCCTCTACCACACTCTTCACGGGCAAGTCAGTGTCTGCCTTGCCTCCACAGCTCTTTGATTTTGTTTATCCTAATCTGGAGTCTATTATGAGTCCTACAGCAGTACTCAGTAACTACTCACAAGTGGAATATATGGTCTAGGGGTCACAGTTCCCCAGACTGGTCCCAGGAAGGCACAGACAAGCCACCTGTGGTCCTGTCCTTCCCTCCGTGAGTTTGTAGAGTAGTGGGTTCATACAGTAACCAGCCGGGAGAAGCCCCTGCAGGGTTGCTGTAACAGAAGCCGGTGGGCTGTTCTGGGGTCCATCTCATTCAACCCTCTCGAAAACTCTGTGCGTCGTACTTTCATAATTTTAATAACGGATAACAAAATGGGGCCGAGAGGGGTTACACAAATGGTCAAAGCCACATAGTGATCATCTACAGAGGGTAGCCAGTGTTGAGGGGAAGCAGAACACGGAGCCAAGAGGGGAGAGGAAGAAAAGCAGACTTCACCTAAGAAGTGCCACGTGCCTGGAGGATGTCTCGGGTAAATAGCCGAAGATGGTTAGTGCTGCCTGTCAACTTGACAGGGGCTGGGGCCACCAAGACTAACCTCTGGCATGTCTATAAAGAGTTTCCAGATTGAGTTACTTGGTGGAAGGGCTATCCTAGCTGTGGGGGGCTCTGTTCCATGGACTGGGTTCTGGACCCAATCAGGACCAAGTGAGCTAGCTATGCATTGGCGAAATCGCTCTGCTTCCTGACCGTGAATGAGCTGTGACCATCGACTTCTGCTGCTGCGTCTTCCCTGCCATGATGGGCTGCCTCCCCTGGCTGAAAGTAAAGAGAAACTCTTCCTTAAGCTGTTTTTCTGTTTTGATTTTTTTTTAATTTTTTTTTTTTTTATCACAGCAAAGGGGAAGCAACTAATACACGGATGATTAGGGAAAAAGAGAAAAAGCCTTCCAGTGCGTTGGAGGCTGTGGTGCTTTGCACACGCCTGGGAACTTCGATTCCAGCTCTGACTGAGCCCTGTGGATCCTGGAAGTCATCTGACCCAGCCAAGGCACTTCCTCCAGCCTCTCAGATCCTCCTGGCATCCCTGCTCCACTGACAGCCAGCGCCTCACCAGTGGTTATGATATCAGACCGGAAGCCGCTCTCCCCTCTGCTGTGCCGGACTCGATGATGCCTCACACAGACCGACCTTCCGGAAGTGCTGTCAAGCCTTGCCTCTGCCTACCTTCCATAGCCCCCTCGTGCCGCTGGATAGGGTTCCATGGTTGCTTTTCTTACCAACTCTGCTCAGCGCTCCTTGATGCCATTGTCCTTGCTCTTCTGATCCTGGCTAAACTCCGGTCCTGTTTGTGCCACAGGTTCCTCCATTAGAGCTTCTTGCGTGAACGCTCCAAAAAATAATAGGTGCTGGGAAAAAAAAACCACAGACCTGAACCAGACGGTCTGTGTCCTCATGGGTCAAGGATGCATACAGCTTTGAGGAAGGTGGACCGTGATAGTGGGAAATGGGATGGGTGGGGGAACACAAACCAGCAAGCTGGGCTTTTCACCCCCCCCACCCTCCCCACCCCACCCCCCGGTGAGAGACGTTAGCAGGCTTGGTTATGGAGGCTGGGGGACTTTTCAGAGGAGGTTGGGTTGATGCTGTGAAGACAGAAAACCAAGCAGGGAGGATGATAGCCCAGGAGAGAATTCCTGAGGAAAGAGAAGGGATGAGCTGGCTGCAGAAAAAGAGAAAGCCATGGGCAAGACAGAAGACATTTGCTTCAACGCCTCTTCCTTTGGGAACACTAAAGAGAGCGCTCGATTGGAGTTAGACAGGCTTACCCCAACATCCACAGGGATCCAGGGTAAGAATTAGAGGGGCCTCACTCCGTACATAAGCCTAAGTGTTCACACGTTATAAATCTGTCTAACTTACTCCTAAATAAACATTCTCTGTCTCCCAACGCTGATGTGCATAGGCATTACCTTTAAGAGAACCGAGCAGGTTGGAGTTCAGAACTTTCCAGTCCTCACCGTTCTGGGGAGCATGTTATTACAGAGCCTCATCCTGTAGCCTCGGTTTCCTGTGTACCCAGTCCCCTTTCTACCCTTTCTCCATCCCCACTACAGGGGACCTTGGGTTGTCCTTGGCTCTCTAAGCAGGGTAGATCTCAGCACACAGCTGTCTCGTTGTGCCATGCCCAGTGCACACCTTGGAGGGGCCGAGTCATTCAGCTTCAGCTTTGGGGGTATAGAGGAGGAGCGGACTCCCCCAGGGAGAGCGGTGAAGAGGTGTGACCTGGGTTTAAGTCTGTCAAATAGAGAAGGCTGAAGAGTGAAGAGAGAAAGAGAGCACCAGGAACCCAGGACACCCAACAGGGACAGGAGCTGTGAGCCTCCAGTCCCATCCTCAGCATGTGTGTGGGAGACACCGCTTTCTGAAGCGGTAGGGGCTCGGATTTGAGGAACCTGGATCTTTCTAGGCCCTGACTGGAGCTAAGGTCCAACTCCTCACATTCGTACCTTGGGCTGAGCTGGGTTGGGATGAGGGGACAGCGAGGATTATTCTAAGCAGTGAAATGCCAAAGGCAGGGTCCAGATGCCCCCACCGGCCTGCCTGGCTCTACATCCAGGTTCCCAGAAGAATTGCCCTGACTTCCCATAAATGTTTAGACCTTCGCTCATTGCTACTTGTTTCTCACAGCTTAATACTCATTTCTTCCCCAGAGTCCCTTTCCTGCCCCTGTATCAGGAAACATGTTCTCCCTTCACCACCCCTCCCCCAGCTTCTCATACTTGACTGCTCCTCACCTGGGGAAGGTTGAAGTCACCATCACCTTCTTTGCTATCCCTCTCTGTCACTCCTCTAGATCACGCTACCCCGTCTCTCTCCTCTCCCTCTTGGCCACAGACCCTCCTTAAACTTCTCTCCAAGACATCTCCAGCTCCTTCCGAGACATAACTCATGGCCACCTGCAACCCTTTGATTCTCTGTCTCAGTAGCTCGGCGTAGGCACAGCACAATGCCTGGGCAAGCTTCTGCTCAGGTATATTAAAGCCATACATTCTGTGGGGAAACCAGACTGAACGAAGACAGTATACCAGAGCCTAGAAACCCCCGAGGTCCCTTCCTGACCTCACCATGCCTGCTCTGCCCTTTTGTTCCCACCAGTAATTGAGACTCTTTTTTTCTCACGTGGCACCAGACAAAGTTAAATTAAAAGACATTTCTTATGCCGTGATGTTTTCCTGGGTCTTTCATAGCAACAAGAATAGCAACAGCAATTCTTCCCTCAGTCTCTCTTGGCAGGTGAGATTTCCAGGCCTTGGTGGGATAGCCTTGGGACATGTAAGATGGTTCCCCTCGCTTTGGGTTTTATCTTATCAAAGCTCCTCTGGGGGAAGTCATTGATTGAGGACAGAGGCACATGAAACACCATAGTCTTGGCTGTCCTTGGACTCGCTATGTAGAGCAAGCCGGCCTTGAACTCACAGAGGTCCACCTGCTTCTGCCTCCCAAGTGCTGGGATTAAAGGTGTGCATCACCAGGCCCAGCAATTGTATGAGGTTAGAGCTGACAGACTGTGAAGGGTTTGTTTTTATGTAACAGCTCATGTTCCTGATAGGAGGTATGCTGGTGGGAAGTTTGGTGACTTGGCTTGACAAGGAGTTGAGGAAAGACCTGATAGAACAGAGATCAAGGAAGACTCCTGAATCAAGCAAGAATGGAGCTGAGACACCCAATAAAGAGCCAGGGGGTTATGGTTCCATTGGCATCAAAAGACAATCAAGACTAACCTAGACCTCAGAGGATGAAGGGATGGGAAACAGACCACATCAGAAGCCAGAATCAATCCACTGGACATCAAACAGGGCAGGGGCACTCCTGGCACCACACTGTGATCCAACCATTCTTTGAGAATAGTCCTGGACCATCAGCATCACTTGAGAACATGCCAGAGATGGCAATTGCCAGGCCCCACCTCAAACCTACTGAATCACAAACTCTGGGTGGGTCCTAGCACCTGGTATTTGTCAAGCCCCCTAGATAGTCTTGGTTCCTTTGGACACTGGAGAACCCCTTCTATACCCACACTCTTAGGAAATGTTGCTCTTACAGAATCTAGAAGTTTGTGAATGCCATTTTCCTTGGCATCCCAGACTTACCTGGTGAATTTAGCCCACTCCGGTTCTCTGAATTCTGGAAGGACTCCTTCATGTATGGTGGGCTGAGTCTCTGGAAACCCCATGATTCTATATCCAGGATTATTCTCAAATGCATTTCTGGTAGTTTGAAAGAAAACACAGCTCATAGGAATTGGCATTTGTGAGGCGTGGCCTTGTTGAAGTAGGTGTGCTTTGTTGGAGGAAGTCTGTTACTGGGGGTGGGTTTTGATGTCTCAGATGCTCAAGCCAGGCCTACTGTGATTCATTTTCTTCCTGCTGCCTGCTGATCCAGATGTAGAACTATCAGCTCCTTCTCCAGCACTATGTCTGCCTGCACACTGCCTTGCTTCCTGCCATGATGATAATGCATTAGACCTTTGAACTATAAGCCAGTCCTAATTAAGTGATTTTCTTTAAAGAGTTGCCATGGTCATGGTGTCCCTTCACAGCAATAGAACTCTAAGACAGCATCTGAATCTCTTCCTGATGGGATGGACTAGTGGGTGGTCATCTTAGGAGTTCTTACAAGTACTTCCAGGACCCCAAGGAGTCCATCCCGTTGTGAGACATTCGTACTTGGGAACATTACTCATTACCGTTCTCAGTTCCCACCTTTCTCAAGCCAAGAATAGGAGGTCAGGTCAACCTACAGGTTGTGGCAGAGTCTTCCTTTGGGATAGGAAATTCAGCACTTCTCCAACACCATAAGAATCAGTGGCACTATAAACCCCAGACTCTATGAAATCTGAGATCTCTCGGGGACCAGTTGGCCATCAGGGATCGCTGGAGCCTGAGGAAGGACCAAGAGCTCATCCCTGATATTCTTCTTCCCCTTAGGGTTGGTCCTGGCCTTGGTGGACTCAGAGTCTTAATCGTAACCCAGATACCCCAGTGGCCACAGAAGAGTTAAATACCTATAGGGTTATTAGATGTTTTCACAGAAGAAAACTGCCCAGAAAGGAGCAGAAAAGCTTCATTTGCTAGCCACTTCCCCAAAACCGCTTTTCTTAGGACGGTTTGACCTCTACATAGCATCCAGAGGAAATGCAGCTAACCTGAACCCCCTTTTAGCCTTGAGTGCTAGTAAACAAGGTGGGGAGAGGAATTCCACCAGCAGAGCAGCAGCAATGTGCTTCTGAGGGGAAGTCATTTCCTCTCCTCATCACCAATTAATGAGCATAGCTCCTGCCCACCGGGGCTCTTTGACTTTACTGTCACTGTGGTGAGGTGGAGTGATGGGAACTCGGTGCAACGCCTTATGCCTTTGGCAAGCATCAGTAAATCAAAGCTAATGGCTGAATGCGTCTCATTCAAGACGGGTGTTGTCCTGTACTAACTCCTGGGCACAGGTCCATCATGGCTGCCAAGAGAACACTTTTCTAGGCACTGCAGGAGCACAAGGAGGCAGAGCCCTCAGTGTGAGCCAACTAAGTCATGAATTGCATGCCTATCGGCGCACAGGGAGTATGAGCCCCAGCAGCCTGTGAGATCATTTATTTACCTGTTCATTTGACAAGTATTGATGGAGCACTTATTGTCCAGGTAGTAACCTGGGGGCTCTGACAAAGAAAGTCAAACCCAAGCTCCCAAGGCTCTCTACATTCTGGTAGAGCCTTGAGTATAAGGACCACACTTTCCAGGTTGTCTCTGTCATTCAGGCAGCATTTCCAGCCCTTGTCCCTGTCCCTAATCAGGTGATCCTTCCGTTTACATTGAGTCTTCTGATGGTCACTGCTATGCACTCATAAGCAGGCTGTGAACTCAGGCGTTTTCCGTTATCTTCCATCCGGCTTTGCCCCTTCATCTTCCCATAGGTGATGTTTGGTTCCCAAGAAGCGTCATGGAAAATGTTTTAGTCTGTAGCCACTACCAGAGGGTCTGGCTGGGGACACTCCTCTCCAGGAGTGTCTTACTGTCCCCCCCCCAAGCCCCTCCAGGCACAGGGCAGTGTTTCCTCTCCTCAGAAGTGAGGAAGATGCCTCCCTGCAGGACTGCCATGCATCACAAGCACCGACCGCTGTTTTGCATACACACACTGTGGATTACCACAGCTTACGCCACACTGTGCACATAGTGGGAGCCCTTCAAAGTGGTTGTCTTTCCAAACTGCCCGGCTTGGTGTGGCTCCTTCATGTTTCCATACCCAGTTTAGAATTTCCATTGAAAGGGGCCGATGGGAATTTAATTGATATCGCACTGAATTTAGAGATCTGTTTTAAGAGAGACAACGTTTCAAAAAATTTGGGCCTTCTGCTGCAGAGTTCTCCACTTGTTTTGGTCTTCCCTGATTTCTTTAATCAGTGGTTTGTAGTTTTCAGCATAAATAGCCAACATACCATATTTTCACTGGGCTTATATTTAAATACTGACATATTTTGGTACTGTTGTAAGTAGGATGCAAATGTTCTTTTAAAATTCCGATTTGTCATTGCTTGTATATAAAACACAATCAATTTTTTACATATCAACCTTGTGTCCTTTGAAACTGCTCAGCTCCTAGTAACATCAGATTTTCTGTGCCAGCCGTTGTCTGTAAATCATGAGTTTCTTTCTCTTTTAAATACTTATTGTTATTTGTAAGCATGGGTATTTTGCCTGTGTGTATGTCTGTGCATCGGTGCATGCAGTGCACATGGGTTGACTTGGATTCCCTGGAACTGGAGTTACAGATGGTTATGAGCTGGTTGGGAACTAAACCCAGTTCTCTGTAGGAAGTCAGCTACTGAACCGTTCAGACACCCCATCCCACTAGTTTTGACCAATTGTATGTTCATTGTCATTTAGTTCAGTGGTGTGTGTGTGTGTGTGTGTGTGTGTGTGTGTGTCTGTCTGTCTGTCTGTCTGTCTGTCTGTGTGCACATGCGTGCATGCGCTGTGGATGATTTAGAAACGTGTTCCTTCATTATTGTGTTTGGCTGATCCACTTTTTTTTTTTATTTATTTATTTATTTAACCTCCCTTTGGTTCTTGTTTGGCCAGATAATATACCCTCTCATTTATAAATTTGTTGAGGCTTGCTTTATGGTCAGGGCTTGGTAAATGGCACATGTTCTAGGAACACCAGAAAAGAATGTATGCTCTGTCATTGGAGTTGTCTAAATTAGTCGAGGCCTGGCAGTGTTTTGAATTCTTCTGTATCCCCTAACATCTGGCCTGGTTATTCCATTGCTTGTTAAATATGATGCTGATGTCACCGTCTGTACTTGGACTTTCCTCTCTTCTTCTTTCAGGTTCATGGAGTTTGTCATCACATATTTTGTATTTCTATTTATGTGCACACAGTTTAGGATGGCTATGCCTTTGGGTGGACTGACCTTATTAAGGCCCCTCTGTCTGCTCATTATCTTTGCTCCAAAATAAACTATCTGATCTGAATATAAATAAACTTGTTTCCTTCCCTCTGTCTTTTCTCCTCTCCTTCTTTCTCTTCCTATTTATCTAAAACTGTATCTCACTATGTAGCCAAGATCTTTGAACACATGAGTCCCCTGCCTCAGCCCACAGAGTCCTGGGATTACAGGCATGTACAGCCACACTAGCCCGATTTTCTTCTGACCAGTGTTTATAGAACGTACTATTCTTTATCCCTGCCTGCTAAACTGATTATACTGTTGTATTTCCAATGAGTTTCTTGTAGTCAGTTACAGTTGAGTCATGTTTTAAATACACTTTGCAACTTAATTGGTATTTACATTTATATTTGGTGAAATTACTGGCATATCAATACCCAACTCTGCCATTTCATTATATTCTCTCTCTCTCTCTCTCTCTCTCTCTCTCTCTCTCTCAGCATGTTTGTGTGTATGCATGTGCATGCACATGAATGAGACAGAGATTTGTTCTTGTCTGTATTTTGAGTTACTTCAACAATGCTTAGAATTTCATTATGATTAACCTATGTTTTTTGTTTTGTATAGCCTGTAAAAAGGATTCCTTTAAGTATTATATGTTCCTACTGATCACTGTCAATAGAAATATTTTACATCTTTTGCCCCTCCTCATATATAACAGTCTGGTTTTTTAAAAAAACTTTATTTTATGTATTTTGTATTATTTTATATACATTTATTTAATGGATAAATTGTATATATATAATTTATATATAATATAATGCACTGGGAAATCTGGGAAATTTCAGCTACTTGTTTTTCTTGCCTCCAGGACTGCAGTAGGGTGGGTGGTATGTGTAAGATCTGGTCATTAAGTCCACAGGTCCCAGAGGTCCCGATCATTTTTTTAGTCTCTGTGTCTGGATTATGTAATTCCTTGTTCTTTCCTGGTCCCCCCAAGATATTCTTGAGGTTACTCACAGAGACTTGAAATTTTCTTTATTGTGTTTTTCTGTCCCAGAATTTTCTTTTTATTCTAGTTTTGTTCTTCAGTGTTACCTCAGCTCTCCCTTAAGTGCGATGGGGGAAATGTTTCCATGTTGTCTTCCTGGAAGCTGAAGGTTACACTTCCTCCTCTCTGTTTGGAAGACTGTGTGTATGGTTTGGTATCCTTGGTTCTTTAAATATGTTAGAATTTTCCAGGGAAGTTTGATAATTTTTCCCCACTGAGCTGGAGGTTTTCTTTGTTGGAAGAGTTTTAACTGGATTTCTAGGGTTTATTTATCTAGGGTTTATTTGGGTGATTTAGTTCTCCTTGAGTGGGTAGATGGATTCCAGGACAGTCCCAAGCCCCATCTCCTAGAATCACCAAGGGGACGATTGTGATTTGAATAAAGATGTCCTCTACATGCTCATGTGTTTGAATAGTTGGTTTCTAGTCGGTGATGTCATTTTAGGGGGCTTGGAACCCTTAGGCCTAGGAGCCTTGCTGGCAGAGTGGGGCACTTGGAGTCAGCTGTGAGGGTCTCATGTTAGAACTGCACCCTGCACCTGGTTCTCATCCGTGTGTGTGTGTGTGTGTGTGTGTGTGTGTGTGTGTGTAGGAATCACACTCTCTTTTTTGTGTGATCAGGGATGTGATCTTCCAGCTCCCCGCTCCTGCAGTCACCCATGCCTCTGCACCATGACAGACATCCAGCACTCTATAACCACAAGCCAAAACAAACCCTTTCTTCTAGAAGTTGCTTTTGTCATGGTATTTTTATCACAGAAACAGAAAAGTCACGAATACAATGACCTTATTTGGGAAAATGGCTTCTGAAGAATCTATTAAGGCTCTTGAAAAGAGTGGGTCTTTTTAGAGTGGGTCCTGCATTTCATGATTGCTGTCTTTATAAATACGGAGGTACTGAGACACACACAGGCGCAGAGAGAAGGCCGTGTGAAAACAGAACCAGACAGTGGAGATGTGCTGCCACAAGCCAAGGAACTCCTACAGTCCTCACAATCTGGAAGAGGCAGGGAAGATTGAATGGCTTGGGCAGATTGTCATCTTGTTGGGTTCTGGAGTCACCTAGGAGACCAGCTTTGCAGCTTTTTAGACTAGATTAGTCTCTGGAGATTCCTATGAGGGGTTACCTTGATTGTGCTAATTGAAGCTTTTTCCTAGTCCTGGCTGGCCTAAGAAATGAGGGAGCAAGAACAAACTTCTGTTGCTTTAAACCGCCGACCTATTTTGTAGGAGTTCTCTTGGCAGCAATAGGCAAATTCTGCAACCCTCAGATGAAATGTGGCCAAGGGATCACCAAGTAAGTACCCTGCTCCTGCTACTGCTGCTGCTGCTGCTGCTGCTCCTGCTGCTGTGGGATTGCAGCCTGCTCCTGCTGCTGCTCCTGCTCCTGCTGCTGCTCCTGCTCCTGCTGCTGCTGCTGCTGCTGCTGCTCCTGCTGCTGCTGCTGCTCCTGCTGCTGTGGGATTGCAGCAATGATCAGGAGGTCCCTCACCTCCTGAGCCTCACTCACAATGCATCTGGAAGTTATCCACCCGTAAGATTTTGATAACCACTCAACTTTGCTGTGACCTGCACAGTGTCTCTGCTCAGCCACCAAAGAGGAGAAAGGCCTGAAGGTCAGAGGGCTTAGCTTTGCCAGAAAACACAAGTAGAGGCTCCTTACCTAATGTTCCTCAGATCTTCCTAGAGGCAGCCTTTGGGATGACATTGATCTGAGGCCTGTATTATCTGGAAACAATGAGCACTAACTTTATCTAATTTTAACAGCAAGACATTTATTGGAAGGCTGTAGGAAAGGGTAGACACTGTGAGTCAGGCTAAATGTGGGCAGCCTGCCCTTCGGCTGAAACTACAGGGTTTGATTCAGCTATCTACCAATGAAGTGGCCTTTAGGTCATCCAATGTCACGCCAAGTTCCCTGCAGAGAGCATCCTGCTGGGTTAGAGGATACCTGTGTTCGGGACTGGGGTTGGGAGGTGCAGAGGTGAAACTCACCCAAGACACCATGGAATGAGAGGGTAGTCCCTGGAAGAAATTAAGGTGCAGGTGTCAAGGAAAGAGAAAAGGACACTGGCCAAAAATGCTGCCCCAGGCTGTTATTCCTTCTCCAGGGCCCCTCCGCAATCACAGCTTCCTGCTTTGAGCCTGGAAAGGACCAGGAAGAGCCCTTGTTTTTACTTTTTTATTTTTATTTATTTTTTTGTTGTTGTTGTTTTCTTTTGTTGAAACTGAGTTTCATTCTGAAGATCAGGCTGGCCTGGAACTCACTATGTATCCCAACCTGACCTTAAACTTGCAGCAATTCCCCTGCCTCAGCCCCTGCAGTGCTGCCATTACAGGCTCGAACCGTCAAGTCCCCTCTCCCCCACCAACTTTACAGGATGCCTTGAGTCAGCGATGATCGATAATTAGACTGTGATCGTTCTATTTAAGCGCCTCACTTAATCAATTACAACCGTCCAGGCTGCCTCCTAGTATTGATCACAGAGTTCCTGGTTCTGAAAATCTCCAAGCACCCTCCTGGGACGCAGCCACTGCCACTGTGAGTCTCCCCAGCATACCAATGCTCTGTGCTGAAGCCCACCCTTCTGCGGGTTGTTTGGGATCCTTGCTCATCCTAATTGTTTCTGAGACAGGACCAAATGGCAGTGTCTGCCACTGCTAACCCAAACTTAAGCAAGAAGGAGCAGCTCGGTTAATGGGGCATACAGCTGCTCCCATGGGGAAAGGACAGGCTTGATTGCCCCCGACACCTATCAGAGGACACAAGACACGGTCTGGAGATCAGCTATGAACATTTTCAAGGATGGTAATTGAGGAGAGGTGACCCCAGGCAGACGCCGAGCCTCCCTATCTATCTACTCACAACCATCATGGCGAACACTAGCGGCTCTCAGGCCTGGCCAGGAAACTGTGGAGGCAAGACGGGCAGAGGCAAGTTGAGAAACTGAGGAGGGGCTGGAGGCCAGGCACAAGGAGACAGCTGTCATGCTTTTCAAACAGGAAGCACGTCACAGACACAAGCCTCTGTCCTAACCTCACCCGATGAATCGCAATCTCAGCCACCTTTATTTCTTCAAGTTCCTGGTGATCGTTTTAGGTTGAGCAAAAGTCTTACTGTGCTGGTCCAGATACCTCAGGTGCCTCAGCCTCTGTCTCCCGAGGGCTGGGATTACAGATGTGGCGTCCTATGCCTGGCTTCCCACGAAGTCTTGTTGTACATTAATCATCTCTGGCATAAAACAGGATTTTTATCCCGATGGCCTGGGCCCTGGAAATCTGCGTTGTCCTCTGAAATTGCCTAGAATTATTTATTTATTTATTTATTTATTTATTTATTTATTTATTTATTTATTTATTTATTGCATTTTCGTATGTGCGGACATGTACGCGTTACAGTGTGCATGTGTGCAGAGGTCAGCAGACAGTCTGAAGGAGTTTATTCTTTCCTTTTGTCAGGATATTTTATAAAAGGAACAGAATTGAAATGAATACATTGTCCTTTAGTAAAAAAAGAGTATAGTTTTAGAGTAGGTTTGCGGCAGATCATTATGTTTTGTCGCCAGGAGATGGTAGATCTTGGCAGTGGCTGTCAGGAGGGGATGAGTGAAGAATGAACTCACACACTCTCATGTATTCTCAGCTCCAGTGTACACCAGAATCACCAAGGGTGGTGACAGGGCTTTGGCACAGTAGCCAGCATCACATGTTGCAGACGCGGATGCCAGAGTACCCTTGAAACACCTCTGTAATCTGTCGCAAAATTGCCTCCCTCCCTTGGCTTGGCAGAAAGCCTGCTCGCTGCCAGTCTTGTTGGTAATGGGGCAGGGACCTTCCCTCCATTTGTATGTGTTCAAGTCGTCAGGTCAGGAGCTCTGCGTGGAACAGCTCTCTCCCTGAATGTAATCTCCTGTGCGGCAGATATTAACAACCGTTCAGTGAATGGGACGTAGCTGCTGTTCTCGGGACCTTCATGTGTCCCTGGGAAGTTTTACAAAAGACCGGATCTGCCCATACCATCCACCCCTAATTCATTTTGAATTCCAAGCAAGCAGGGAAAACCGGAATTAACTAAATATTTAACTCGTGTCCATTAAGGCTAGAATATTGGTTTTAGTTCAAATTTATGGCCTGGTTGTATTTTTTATCACTGGCCATATATTGTCTATAGGCCACTGGCTCCTTTCATATGATAAAATGTTTGGTATATTCATGCCCATTTTATAGGATTTGAAGCATAACTTGAGTGTTCTCAGTGATTATAAAAGCATCCAGTGTTTGTTTTTATGTTGCTGTTGGTTGTAACCGTGATAAATTTGTTGTTGGCTTGCTGCTAATCTGGCCATAAACACACGTACTATTCAGTGCCTGTGGGATGCAGGAGCTGCTCTAGCACAGTCCACTTCTATTATGCTTGTCTAGGAGTCTCTTGAGGTAAATGTGAAGCTGTTGTTACACCGACTGTGGCTGTTGTTACATCGACTGTGGCTGTTGTTACACTCACTGTGGCTGTTGTTACACTGACTGTGGCTGCTGTCACACTGACTGTGACATTGTTACACCAACTGGAGCTGTTGTTTCAGATGGGGAAGCTGTTGTTACACTGACTGTGACTGCTGTTACACTGACTGTGAGGCTGTTGTTACACACTGGAGCTGTTATTTCAGATGGCGAAGTTGTTGTTACACTGACTGTGACTGTTGTTACACTGAGGCTGTTGTTACACTGACTGTGAGGCTGTTGTTACACTGACTGAGGCTGTAGTTACACTGACTGTGGCTGTTGTTACACTGATTGTGACTGTGACTGTTGTTACACTGACTGAGGCTGTTGTTACACTGACTGAGGCTGTTGTTACACTGTGACTGTTGTTACACTGACTGTGAGGCTGTTGTTACACTGACTGTGACTCTTGTTACACTGACTGTGACTGTTGTTACACTGACTGTGAGGCTGTTGTTACACTGACTGTGGCTGTTTTTACACTGACTGTGACTGTTGTTACACTGACTGTGACTGTTGTTACACTGACTGTGACTGTTGTTACACTGACTGTGGCTGTTGTTACACTGACTGTGAGGCTGTTGTTACACTGACTGTGAGGCTGTTGTTACACTGACTGTGACTGTTGTTACACTGACTGTGACTGTTGTTACACTGACTGAGGCTGTTGTTACACTGACTGTGACTGTTGTTACACTGACTGTGAGGCTGTTGTTACACTGACTGTGAGGCTGTTAATACACTGACTGTGACTGTTGTTACACTGACTGTGAGGTTGTTGTTACACTGACTGTGGCTGCTGTTACACTGACTGAGGCTGTTGTTACACTGACTGTGAGTTGTTACACTGACTGTGAGGCTGTTGTTACACTGACTGTGAGGCTGTTGTTACACTGACTGTGGCTGTTGTTACACTGACTGTGAGGTTGTTGTTACACTGACTGTGGCTGTTGTTACACTGACTGAGGCTGTTGTTACACTGACTGTGACTGTTGTTACACTGACTGTGAGGCTGTTGTTACACTGACTGTGGCTGTTGTTACACTGACTGTGGCTGTTGTTACAGGTGGTGAAACTGTTGGTATGACATACTGACTATGCTGTTCGTACTCTGATGATATGCAGGTAGAGAGGGTTGGATGTCAGCAAAGCAATAATCAGAAGCAAAGTTCTTGATTTAAGACATGACTTCAGTCATTCCTTGTGGGACAGAGGAGATGTGGGTAACACATAAGGCTGGGAGAGGACCATACAGTTCTCCTTCTTCTCCTTGGTCAGGCCAGAACCCTAGACTAATCAGAACTTCTCTTGCATAAAAGCCCCTGGTCTTTAAACCTCAGTGAAACTAATGTTGAAGTTGTTTTTGGTTGGGTGGTAGAATGTGGGTAGACTTGACCTTCCCTACACAGCGGTCCTTGTTGCTAGTGAATTCATTTTGTATAGCTAAATTTTTAGAACAGATGAAATTCTACAGTGGGCTGTTTCTTATAATCTCTGGAAGAAGGTTGAGAATCTGATGTTCTTTGAAGATAAGGGGAAAAGGTACAATTAAATAATGCCAAGAGAAAAACCAACTTTTCCTGAAAGCACAGCAGGTGCCAGGCTGCCCTGAGATTGCCCTGTCTCATTGGCCTTCAGAAAAGCCCCTATCTGTGGGGACTCCAATACATTCCTAAGAATGAGAAAAATAGAGTTAAATAACTTGTCAGTGTCACTGAGAAGGCAGCTCTGTTGGGAGGAGGTTTCCCCAGCAAGAATCCACGTGAACCCTAACCTCTTGTTTTCCTGTAATGTCTTTGTGGTCTGTACGGTGGAGGATGAGTCCAAACCGAGGGGTCAGAGGTGCTAGAGAGACCTTAGGGACAGGCCCACATTTCTAGCCTCTTTGGCCAGATAGAAGCTAGAAGGATGTCAAGAGCTGCTTCATGGGCTGGATCTAGTCCCTGGCCTGAGAACTTCATTCAAAGCAAAGCATTTTCAAACCGGCGTGTGTTTCTTCACCTCAGTGTTTCTGGAGGCTGTCATGTCCCTGGGATTGACTGGAAGTGACCACACCTGAATCCTAAAGCCTTTACTTAGAGCTTAATTTTGATGCTCAGGGTCTCACTATGCAACAATTGAAATACCACAAATTGTGGCCTCGCTGAACCTGAAGGACTCATTCCAGCAGAAACTCGAGGGCCAGAGAAGCAGAGAAATCTGCCCACAGGACATAGCAGAGTTCTGACTGGGCCAATGGCCGTGACCCAGTTGAAGCTCCTCCCACCACGTCCACTGGAAGCTTCATCCTGAGGGATTTTAGCACTAGGCACACCCAGTGTTTCAAAGCAGGCCCCACCAGGCTCACAGTCACTTCAGTCCATCATTCAACCCCCAAACCCCACAGGGTCTCTGTGTAGCCCTGACTGTCCTGGAACTTGCTCTGTAGACGAGGCTAGCCTCAAACTCACAAAGATCCACCTGCCTCTGCCTCCCAAGCACTAGGGTTAAAACCATCTAGCTTCTTTAACTCATCTTTAGATCTGGCTTTTATTTCAGTTCATTAAGCTCTGGGTCCGACCTTGGCAGGGAAGATAACCTGATTTTCAGGCGAGGGTCAAAAAGAAAAGATGCTCGTTCTTGATGTGCAAACTAGCAAAAGTTACTTTGAGAAGACAAGTTAGTTATTTCTTCCAAAGTTAAACATATATGTAGCACATGGTCCAGCTCACTCCTGGGTGAGCTAAAGGAATAAAGGAATAAAACTAGATTTATTCCTAAAGGAATAAAACTAGATTTACATAAAAATGTATATGTAACAAACAATCAAACAGAATCCTCAAAACATCCCAAATATTTTTCAGTAGATAAGTAACACTGTGGAACACCCACACGATGGCTCCTGCCCAGCCACACAAAGATCAAATGTGATGGCCAGTAACCCTTAGAGGCACCTTGTAACCACAGGAACTAGCCTCAGTGCTAAAGACCTCTTGACTGCATTTATAGAGTATTTTGGAAGAGGCAAGGCCACAGTGAAGAGAACACGTTAGCAGTGGTCAGGGGTTCTGGATGTGACTTCTAAGGCAGCAGGAGGTTTGGCTGGTAACCTGATTGAAGTGGGCTGTGTACAAATGAACTATCAGTAAGCCCCCCCAACACATACCCAAAGATACAATGGTCCCAAGGCAGCCATCATAACAGTAGGGCTCGACATGTAGTAGAGCTTCGCCTCATGTGCTTCAGAGCCTGGGTTTGATCTCCAGCACTCCCTGGTCTGCAACACCCTCAGGGAGCTGTACGCTTCAAATGAGATAAAAGAGCGTGAAGAAAGAGACACATGGTTGCTAGCATGTATCCCGGCCTAACAGTGCTAGGAAGGGAAGCACCACAGGCAGGAGGCTGGTGCTGCAGACCCTGCTGTCTGCTGCTCCTTGGCCGCAGACTGCACTTTCCTTGCTTTATAGGAACACTGCCTCCTGACAGCCCCCTTCTCCCACCCAGTCTGAAGGCACACTAGTTCCTAGGCTTCCTCTGGAGTGCCAGGAAGCTGGCCAGGAGATACCAAGACCCTCTGCCCTCTATATTCTGAGGAGCAGCTGGCCGGCTCTAGGGACAGAGGTGTGAATCACACTTGAGTGTTACTTGGAGCTCCGCCCACTCTCTGGGATTCCAGAGAAAGGAAAACCACCTTCTGCTTCCACCCCAGTCATCCATCAAAGAGCAGTCGCTCCACCCTGTTACTAGGAAAGACTCCGGAAGCAAATTAGCTGGAGTCAACTGAACTAGCCAAGAACTTGGGCAAGCATGCATGAATAATCCAAGGATGCTGTGAAGGGGGACCCCAGGGTAGCGAGCTCCCAGCTGAAGCTGCTGCTGGCAGATACTCAGCCTGTTTGAGGCAGGGAGCTGTGTAATGATGCATGGGACACAATGTTGCACCAGGAAGGAAGAGGGGGAAAGAGATCAGTGGTGGCCCTAGCCATTTGTAGCGGGAGGGAGGTGCATTCTTTGGAGTGATGTCTTATGGTTTGAAGTGATGGGCTAGGTAGTGGGCAGAGCTGGGCCATCCCGGGTGGCTCTGAGGCTCCCAGTGTCAGCAGTCAGTACTTTTCCCCCTGGATTACTCATCTAGCTTCAAAACAACCCCACCCACTCGCTTCGGAGGCTGCCCTGCGCTTTTCACCTTTGGGCTATCATGCCAAGAAGAAATATCAGCCCAGGAGGAAGCGTTTGGCCAAGTTCAAAGGGAAGGGCTTTGGGGAATGGAAAGTCCTTTGAAACCTGCCTTAGATGGTGACGGCCTGACCCAGATTTTCCCTTTTCAAAAATATGCCCAGAGCCCAAAGGCCCGGGTGTCATGTAGACATGGGTGTGACAGAGTTGCAAGGAAAACAGAAACAGTAACACAGCTGCAACTTTACTCAGAGAAACCTCAAACCTGTGCGCAGCCAGCATCCAGAGCTTAGCCTGTTCGGGCATGTTCCCGTGGGGCCTCCAGCGACGCTTGTAGGGGTTGAGCCTGGAGCACATCCGGTGTCCCTGGCTGCATATTTGGGGCCAATTCCTGCCCCAAATAGGAGGACCCTCTGCCTTGTCCCACCTGCCTGCCTATCTTAGTTCCCTGAGACGCAGCAAGTGACCTAACCATCACCCGCAGGGATCCTCCGCCTGGTAGTATTTCTGGAGCCTGGACTATGCAAGGCAGGAGCTTCAGACTCCACCCTCTATAGAGAAGGCGGGCCAGGGTTACATTTCGTACACGCACTTCTTCTGTTCTACCATTTGTTGTCATCTCCATGCCGGACAAAGAACTTCTATCTTCCTTTCAACAGGACAAGACGGTTTGACCCAGAAAGGATAATCCTGGGTCTCATGTGATGCCTACCTTTCCCCTGGAGAAAGACTTGGAGGCAGCCTTTTTTGGAGGTTCCAGTCTAGCTGGGACTGTTCAACCCAGAATGATTCGGTTATCCATCGAGTAATCAGTACCACAAGGCACGTGAGTCTCACCTGAACCCAGCCGCCAGGGGCTCTTGCCGTTCTGTGACCCCACAGCACCCTGTCAAAGCAAGTCTTTGCTCTCACATTGTAGGCTCCAGCCTCCTTCATCCTCTCCTGTCTGCCGTGGACCCTGCGGTTGAGCTATGCTTGACAGCGTCTCTCAACCCCTGCCCAGAGTTCTGTTCTCCACGCTGCGGTGTGGCCCAGACTCTAAGGCATGCCCTTTGCCAACTGCATCCTGGTAGATCCTGCCAGTGGGAGGCAAGAAGGAGACAGGAAGATAGAAGAGGGAGCTAGGCCTTGCTGTTCCTGGATACCTCACCCAAGGATGATTCCTTATATTGGTAGCTAAAGCCAGCTCCTGTGTCTCAGCTTCTTTTTGTCCTTCAGCTGTACCAAGCAAAGTAGCACCTTCCTCAGAAGCCTCTTCCTAGTTCCAGCCCTAGCTCCCAGCTTCTAATAACACCTTTCTGTGTGCTTTTGCTTGGGGCTGGCAGCTGCTGTTTCAGTCAATCCATTCCGGTATGGCAATGCTTACTTTCTATGTATCTATACTAAGTATCTATCTATGTATCCATCTATGTGTTTATGTATCTATCGTCTGTCATTCAATAACTAGTAGGCCAATTCACTAGATTAAATTTCCTCAGTTAAAGTAACTGCTGTGGTTTCTGTCTTCCTGACCAGACACTGGCTGCTACACACCCGATGGCTGCCAAGCCGACTGAATAAGGAAGCTATAATTTCCCATCTGTTTTTCATTCATCCAAGAAGTAGGTGGCTGCCACTTTACCTAGTCACCACACTGTGCTGAGGCCATTCCAGTCCCAAACAAGAGATCCTGATATCCTGGCCAGCCCTATAACCCAATCAGGGGCAAAATTATGGATTCCTCTTCATCTTAGAAGTAGTAGAACACAGAGATCACTAGGAGAGACGGGGTACAGTTGTCTGCCTTCAGGCACCCCGTGGTCATGAGACATCCCTCTAAAGTCCTAATTCCAGGGTTTCTCCAGGGCTACCCTTTTGTACCCATCTCTCTACCTGTAACCAGTTAGGGATGATCTCTGTGGTACAGTGGAATTCCTCAGGGCCCAAAGGGAATGAGGAGGTTCCAACACACTCAGCAGCAACAGAAAGTCAGGACTGGAAGAACCCAATGACCAACTGTCCCTATGCTGCCATTTTACTGATGGACACAGAGAGGTCGGGCAGCTTGCTAAAGTCTCACAGTCGTTAGAAGCAAGCTGTGGTTAAAGCAGGATTCTCTGTCTCCAGAGAACTCCTGGCTCCTCTCATGGGTCACAGTGAAACCACACGGTGGCTGGCTCTTCAAAGGCCAGCTGAGTTAAAAGAGTTCTCGGCTAAGCCCAACTTAGCTGATGCTTCCTCTCAGTTCTCCCCCGCCACCTTGATCTCTGTCTTACCTGTGTGTGAGGGAATTTATAGCCTGGGTTAATTGATGGGGAGAAACCCACCCTAAATGTGGGTAACTAACTCCCTCCCATAGGCTGGGGTCTTGGACGGAATAAAAAGAAAATGAACTGAATACCAGCAGCACCACTGATGTGTGGATGCAACCTGGCCAGCTGCCTTCACGTCGACTTGGCAGCCTTTAACTAAGATCTTGTTGTACTCAAACCACAGGCTTGGAGGTACCATTCTATTGAAGGTTCCTGGGAGTCAGGGCAACATCTCAACCATAGGCGTCTAGACACACTGTTCTATTGATCAGCCCTGGTTATTCCCTTAGGTGTTTCATTTTCTCTGGCAAGCTTGACAGGAGAGAAGAGAGACATCTCCCTTTGAGCTGCAAAGGCAGCGTTCTTAGAAAATGTATCTAGAGTCTGTCCCTAACATTAGAGCATCACAGTTTCCGTTTGCAGCAGGAGACTTTTTACCTTGGTTCAATGCCTTTAAAGTCTGACGAGACTAAAAGTCACCTGGGAAGGTTCTTAAAGCCGCCATGCTTCTGCCTTCCTCCCCACTGAGCTTCCCAAACAGCCCTCTGTGTGTGGTGGGGGGTGTTTAAGGAGTTTAACTCTCTAATTGATTTCCATGCTCAGCCAAATCGTGCCTGGACAAATAGCAGAGGTGCCTCCAAGCTGTCACCGTGCTTGTGTGGGGAAAGGGGATGTAGATGGGGATCTGAAGCGCACAGAGAATGAGGAGAGGCCTTCAAACCCTTTGAAGCTGAATGTCTGGCCCAGAAAGAGTGTTGTGGGTTCAGATTCTGGACTCAGTCCTTTGATTCCATTTTCCCTTCAGGGGCTTCTATGCAAATGTGATGTTAATGATAGCCGCCCCATACAGAGTTATCCAATGGCATTTGTAATCTCACTTCGATTTTGATGAAAATCATTACTTTTTGTTTTGTATCAGTCTGATAAAAAATTACATTTGAAAGCAGGAGAAGCTAGGAGTCAAGGAAGGCGCCTCAGCCACATAAGCACGAGGACCTACCTGAGTTTGGATTTCCAGGGCCAATGTGAAGATCCAAGGGAAGTGGTGGTGTGTACCCCAAATTCCAATGCTGAGACGAGACAGAGGACAACAATCTCCAGGGCTTGCTGGCCAGCCAGTCCAGTCAAACTTGTGGGCTCTGGGCTTAGGGAGAGATCCTGTCTTAAGAGATAAAGTGGAGAGAATCAATTGTAGGACGCTCAGCTTAAAGAAAGCACCAGAGAATCCAGGATTGTCAATCACATGGGTTTATCCTCTTCAATAGAAAAAAATGAATGGCAACGTGTCACCTGGAACACCAGAGTGAAAAGTGGTCAGTCACCCTGGTCATCCTTTGCTCTTCCATGAGGAACCAGCCTGCACCGGAATCCCCCAGGATCCTGAACAGTGTTCAGGCTCTGACACTTCGTGAACAGAACTCATTCCTATGAAGGAAGCCCCAGGTACCTTGCATCCTCCACCAATAGAATCTGTCTTTACGCTTATCACAGATCCTTCTCGAGGTCCTAACCCTGAGCTCTGCTTATAATCATTGTAAAAGGTCACAGGTCATGAGTTCTATAGTTGAATGTAAGAAAAGTAAACTACGAGGTCAGTCCCTAGAGATCTTGACCCAGGGTCTGCAAAGATGATACTGTTCTGAATTTCATTCTTATCTTTCCCACAGTTCACCCTTCCCTGGCATGAGGCCTGTGGGGGTCCCCGACAAGCAACCTCTTTCCTATATGCACAGGCATGCACACATACAAACACAATAATATTTTAAGTGTGACTACTTCTAAATTTACTACTTCTAAATTTTATCATCTATCTATCTGTCTGTCTATCTATCTATCTATCTATCTATCTATCTATCTATCTATCTATCTCATCTAGCTATCCATCCATCCATCCATCCATCCATCCATCCATCCACCCACCCATCCTATGATAACTTCAGATGATGCATTAACTAACATTTGAAAATGGAGTACACGAGACGTCAAACAACCCTACTGGATGTGTGTCAATTCTTTCTTTCTAGAAATAGCTCTCCCTGCTCCAGTACACACACACTTGGCCCCAGTCCAGCCCATTTGGACTGATTTGGTTCCAAACGGCTCCAATCATATTTCCCCCTTCCGACAGGTTGGTCACGGTATATTCCAAGCCTACGGTGTGCGTACTTAGGAACAGGGGAGAGGTGACCTGCTGCATGCTGTGAAGAACAAAGGCAAGGAGGAGACACCACTGAAAAGTGAGATGGAGATGGTGAGGAGCCTGGTTTACAGTCCTTCTCAGGGTTCTGCCCTCATGCTCATGGTTTTGCCACATCCTTGTAGCGTGAACTCATTTGTCTTTCTGGGTTTTTGTCACCTGAGTTAACAACTCAAGGGAGGAGGAAATTAATTTGGTTTGTAGTTTTAGCCCATCATGGTGGAGAGAACATGGCAGCTTATCTCATGGTAGCCAGGAGAGGGAGGGGGAAAGGGGAGAGAGGTAGGGAAGGAGGGGGAAAGAGGGAGGGGGGGAGGGAGTAAAGAGAATGCCAGAGGTAGGGGCTAGATGCTAGCTGTCTTTCTCCCTTTTAGTTCATTCTAGCCTCAGCCTATGGGACAGACAGCACAGCTCATGTTCAGCACGGGTATCCCCTCCAGAAACATCCTCACAGATACATCAAGACATTGATTTTTACTATTCCCCTGGGAGGAAAAATCAAATTTAACCATCATACAAGCCCACACTCATTTTCTGTGACTTGCAACGGTTGCATGCTGACTCATGATCAGGGACAAGGATTCACCGTCCCAGGCAATGACAGGAGCTGCCTGGGTTGTAGCAGCGAGGCTAACATAGATATTAACGTTAGGCATTTGTTTGGGGCAACAAATGTATGCTAGACACGAATAAGTGTTTAATGCTCGCCAACTCTAAAATCTCTACATCCCTGTGAGGCAGGTGTTATTATCTCATCTCAGAAAAAGGAGCTGAGGTTCAAAGAAAAGAGACAGCTCCCTCAACACAATAAACAGCAGAGCCGAGATCCAACCCAAATCGGCGCAAGTTGAAAAATCTACTGTCTTTCAACGCTACCACACTATTTTTTTTATTTACTGTAAGACCGTGAAGAGTACAGAGTCTGTCAGGTTCTTAATATTGCATGCAGTTGGCACACAGAGAGCCAACCCAGCTCAAGGCCAGAGGGTCTGCTGGGTCAGAGTTGCAAGTGGAGGTTGTCCAGTACCCTGGAGAGCTCCCATGGAGCACAAGCCCACTTGGTTCCTCAGGCAGAGCTTACCTGGTTGCTCAGTCCCCAGCAGGCCCCTCAGGACGCTCCCAGCTATTCCTTGGTATGGACAGAGATGACTCATCCATGGGGATATCCTGGGCTACCTCCCTCCTTCTGTCTAACCTGATCTAAGCTTCATCTACATCAGCTCTTAGGAGGGGGTGGTGACTTAGGGTCCCGGAGAGTTTGAAAATGACTTAATCTCTTTCTAGCCAGTCCATCTTTTCATAGATGAAGAGACGGGCGAGTGTGATCTGTTAATCACGCCAAGCCTCCTTCGGCAATGTAAAACCAAACCGACTGCTTTGCATAATAAAAGGTTAAAATTATGAGCCATTGAGGGAACAAATAAAGCTTGGTCATTCAGCCTTGAAATGTGCCTGGCATCTCTGCTCCTGCCTTTCCCCTTCCCCCTGTCATCGAAGTCTGCCCTCTACCACAGCTGTTTATTTTGAACCCGCGTTGCCCCAAAATAGATATTCATAATTTTCCTGCCGTGTCTCTGACAGCACCTTCTGCATCGACCGGGAGCAGCACTGTTTCCTTGACCGTGTGCATTTGGGGTTTTCTTTGACATATAGATGGATCTTTTGCCTGATATCTAAGCTGTTTATTTGTGGGTAGTGTTGGCTGGTTCAGATTTCCTTAATAAGTTCTTCATGACTGCATTTTGATGACATTAATGAAACCATTCTGAATATCAGTGGGCACATAATGAATCCCGAGGAAGGGACGGGGCCAGGGCCCAGATGGAGGGAGGGACGGGGTGACGAGTGGAATGGCGAGTAACGTTAACTTTTCTGCTCCAGAAGGAAGGTGGTGGGAGAACCTTAGACCCCCAAGGCCTGCCTCTTCTCCTTCCATCTGGAGACATGTGGCAGGAAGCATCCTGGGGTTTGGCCGTTCTGTCCCTAGCCTGGGCGGGAGGGTGACAAGCTGTGTCTATGCTCTGGAATAGAAGTTAGCCGAGGTTTCCCTTTTCGAGCTTGGAGAGTCCCCGTGGCAGGGTGTTGATGGCTTTTGAATGTATTTACCTCTGTACTCTACGTCTTCGCTGCGCTTACAGATCCCACGCTGGCCTGACTCCTTATCCTCTCCCTCGCTGCCACCCTACTTCTATGCTGATGGAGCAGCTTGCAACTCTCCAACCCTCCCTCCCAATCAGAGGTTGGCCTGGGCTCTCATCCGCACGTTAGGGCTATTTTCTGGGCCCGAGGAGGGCAGAGGAAGCTCCATCAATCTGCTCCCAGAGTTAATAGGTCATCAGAGACGGTCTCTTCTAGGCTGAACCAGCAGTTGAGAGAACTGAAAGAGAACATCAAAGTTCTTAATGGGACCTCATCTTAGGAGAGGCAGAAAGTGACAGGGCCGTTAGGTCAGGGTAGCAAACATGGCTGTGCCAGTGACACCCAACACAAGCTGTGAAGAAAGGGCCCATTCATTGCTATAACAGATTTACAAAAGAGTTCGGACAGGTTTCTGGCAATCCCGTGTTTTACACTAGCAATATCTGGCAATATTGTTTTAATCGCCGGAGTGGATTGAGGGGGCATCTCACTTAAAGTGAGTCTCATTCGTCCATGGTGCTCTGCTCCAGCAATGTGAGTCTAAACTTACTTATAAAACTAGTATTATAAAACTTGTTTATAAATACTAGTATTTATAAAACTAGTATTATGGGGTAAAGGGACAGCTGTTGAGGCCAGGGTAGCTAGGTTCTCTGGAAATAGTCATGTGACCGAGTAGAGCCCAGTTGATCCTCTGTGGACCACGATGCTAAAGTCCTGTGACCTTATATACATGGATGTCAGAGTGAAGGCACGGAAATGAAGCTCACTTGTTTTGGAACCTGGAATTTGGAGTTGTTTAAACACTCTGATCCCGTAATATACACAGGGCTGCACAGGCAGGGGCCAGATCCACCCCCTCATCCCCCCTCCCGTCCACCCCTGGGAACAGTAGTTCCATTTCATTTCTCTAGACATTCCAGACTTGCTGGGCTAACAGTCTGCTCTTCAGAAGTGCTATTCAACAGTTGCAGCCCTGCCCTGCCCCTGTGGCTCTTCCTGTAAAAAAAAAAAAAACACACAACCAACAGCAACAAGAAGCAGGCAGACATCGGTGGAGGTAGGAGTGTGGGCCGGGGTCAGCAAGGCAACTGCAGAGGGCACTGGGTGAGCCAGCTGTGCAGCTATAACTCTGGGCAATGGATGACCCAACTGAGCAGCCAGCCAAAGAGTCCCTCAGGGAGGTCACCGGGAGGCCAGGATCTGCGGCTGCCTTTCTGGGACACACAGACAGTGCCTCCTCTCAGCTAATCAGTGGGAAAGCCAGAAGAGAAGTCACAGAAGGCCGCAGTGTGCATCTAGGTAGTTCACCTCCCAATGTAAAGTGTAGGAACCTCGGAAGGGGAAGGCTCACAGGCCGGTCTGTGTCCACCTTGGCCTTGTCACTGAAGCCAGAGGCTCTCAGACCACCCCCAGGCAGCTTGGATGGAAGAAAAATGCATTCCTTTCCCATCTGGGAATGGAACATTGCCCCAGCACAGCTCCGTGGCCCCAGCCCGAGGCAGCTGTTCTCCCAACAGAGCACTCGGAGGTGCCAGAGCAGCAGAAGCACACAGGCGATTGATTTTACAGAGGCTCCGAGGTCGCGTGTGTTGTCTCTCTCCCCTGGAGAAACTATTCCCCGAAGCCAAACATCTCAGGCAGTGCAAAGCTGATAAAAAAATAGATTGGAGTCGGAGCAGCAGAAATGGGAAGGAGGACTGAGGGCTCAACTTCCTAAAAACTCAGCCACGGATTCCACCTGGAGAAAGGACGTGGAAGGCTGTGGGGCTCGCAGTAGGAGGAGGGTGAACAGCATCACTTAGAGGAGAGCAGGAACTGGGTTCTCCAGGTTATCTCGGTACCTTCTGCTGAGAGCCAGCTTCCCACGAGGAGCTATTACGCCCCCACGTGATTCCCAGAGCACAAGTACACGAACTACGCTGCTATTGTGTTAGTTTACGCTTCCACAGCAAAACACTGTACACTGGGCGGAGTGACAGACACAGAAATGGTATTTCTCTCAGTTTGGGGGTCTGAAAGCTCAAGGCCTTATATGGTCAGGTTCTGGGGTAGGCACTCTTCAAGCTACAGACCTCTACTGCACTCTCACATACGGTAGGGGAGGAAGAGGGAGGGGGAAGGAGTGGGGGGGGAGAGAGAGAGAGGAGGGAGAAGGGAGAAGGAGAGGGGAGGAAGAGGGGGAGGGGCAGAGGGGAAAGAGAGAGGAAGGAAGAGGGAGAGGGAGAATGAGGGAAGGAGAAAGAGTGAGAAAGAGAGAGAGAATACACACTCTAGGGTCTCTTTTATGATGGGTCAAAAATCCCACGCATACGGACTGCATTCACAAGACCTTCACACTGACCTTCTGAGGGCTCCACTCCTGAGACCGTCACGTATGGATTTCGGTGTGAATTTTGGTGCGTCACATGCCGTTGGCTCCTCTTGCCAGAGAGGAAGGAGCCGCAACAGTAGCTCGCCTGAAGCCACCCGGCTGGTCTGTAGCCAGGTCCTAGCTCGGGTCTCTCCAACCATTAAGCCACATGGTTAGCTGTAGGTGGTGCGGGCAGAGGACCTTCCAGGGAGCTTTGCGCTTACAATGCCAGAGTAGGGGAGGCTTCCCAGCAAGACATGCGGGGGGATGTGTGAGGAGAACTGTTGTAAGAATGTGCAATTCTAATAAGCCCATATAAAAGACACAAAATCCAGATATTTTATTTATAAGCCATCTGCCTGAACTGGGCAGATCTAGGGCTATTCTAACTTACTCTCCGCTATAAAGGCCCTTGTTACTTGCTAGTTCTCTTGGCTACGTGCTTCTGGTCCATGGCGGCTTCCTCTGTGTGCAACCCCCTCTCGAGTCTCCAGTCCCCCCTTTCTTCCTCCACTGCCCAATCCCAGGTTCTAGCCTTCTATTGACCAGTTAAATTGGGGAGACAGTTCACATGGCATCACTTGAGTATGTGATAGTGTGCTCTTCCGGGGCAACCACATCTTGAGGAGCCCATATTTAACCTTAGATTATAAGCGGCGTCGAGTCAACCCACTACAGACACCAGTGGCGGGTGTCAGAGCATTGGGTCAATCTGCAGTACCTGAGATGTACAATACAAGGGAAAATTAGACTGTGTGCCTGGCACATGTGTCGGGGTGTCAGGGGCCTGGGAAGCTGGGGATACACTGGGAAGGTGGCCTTTGTCTGGGTGTCTGGCAGAGGTGCACGTGACTCAATAAGCAGGTGGTCGGCCGGGAGAGGGATGCCAGTGACACTTGAAGGACTTTTTACAGCTATCCGAAGCTTGTATGGGTCAGAGCCCCAAGCCTGCCCGTGATGCTCTCTGGGAGGAGCTGGGGACCAGACCTGCACCAGCTCCTTGAGTGACTCTGACTTAGGTGGTCACTATAGGACGCGTAAGCCCAGGGGACGTGAAGAGTGCAGGACGGGCTCCATCTCAGAGAAAAGGAAAAGGCAGAAAAGCAACCCAGGCTGGAGGTTGGACACCAGGGCACAGAGAGAGAGCAGCTGCCATTAGGCAGATCCTGGGTTTCCAAAAGGACCTCCCTGCTGGAATGAGGGCCCTTGATCATCACAGGACGCCCCACACTGTTAGAATAATTCAGCTCCCTTCCGGTTCTTTAAGGTCCCATGCTGTCATGGCCTAGGCTACTTCTCTGGCCTTGCCTATCCAGCTTCTTTATCTACATGGCTCTCCCTTCATGCTCCTACCTCCACGCATCTGAACAAACTGCCCCTTCTGCTCTGAGAGCAGCTCTCCATGTGTGGAACCTCTGTCCTCCACAGTCCTAAGGGAAGAACACCGGGCTTGGATGTGTTTCTGAGGCTGTGCCCCTACCTTCTGTCTCCACACTGCCCACTGGGATTGGGCTTTCTTTCTCACCACTATCCCAGGACACTTTGCTTCCCAGGTACCATCAGCTCTCTGAGGTTGGGAAGGGCCCTGTGGTCAGTCTTGCCTATTGCTTTACCATCTTATTAGTGGTGTGAGTATAAGTGTGTGTGTGTGTGTGTGTGTGTGTGTGAGAGAGAGAGAGAGAGAGAGAGCGCATATGGTGTGTGCGTATGAATGTGGGTTGTGTATGTGTGAGTGTGTGAATGTGACTGGGTGTGTGTGTGTGTGTGTGAGAGAGAGAGAGAGAGAGCGCATATGGTGTGTGCGTATGAATGTGGGTTGTGTATGTGTGAGTGTGTGAATGTGACTGGGGTGTGTGTGTGGTATGTGTGTGGGGTGTGTGTGTGTGTGTGTGTGTGAGAGAGAGAGAGAGAGAGAGAGAGAGAGAGAGAAAGAGAGAGCATATGGTGTGTGCATATGAATGTGGGTTATGTATGTGTGAGTGTGTGAATGTGACTGGTGTGTGTGTATAAGTGTGTGTGTGGTATGTGTGTAAGTGTGTGTGTGTGTGTGTGTGTGTGTGTGTGTGTGTGTGTGTGAACAGCAAGGCCACAGAAAAATATCTCTGGCCACTTTTGAAATGCTTTCTTAAAACTGCTAACTGATTTAGTCTCCTGTCCGGGAAAGCAGGAGAATCATATCCCTTTCAGCTTTGGTGTCCGGGGATTGCTTGTTCTTGCTCGTTCTTCACAAGACAAAATTAACACGGATATCAGCTGAGGTAAGTTCTCCTTCCTCACGGCTTCACTTCCAACACTGCCTCTGCTTCCCAGCTCCCCCTGCCCCCGCTGCCCGGGTGTGGTTGGTCTTTCTGTGTGCTGCAGCTTCGCTTGCCCCTGAGATGCTTCCCATCCTGTCAGGGCTGGGCTCCAGTGTCTGTGCAATGTCTGTGCACGTCCGCACGCATCTAGATGTCTGTGCCAATGAAGAAAGGAACTCCACTCGAATCTGCTTAACTAGTGAGGATGAAAAGGTGGCGCCAGCAGCCAGTGAGGTGAGAAACATTCAAGGGCCAAGCAAGACTCTCTCTCGACTCTCCCTCGTCCCCTCTCCCTTTCCCCCTTCTTCTCTCTCCTCCCCTCTTCCTTTCCCCCTTTCCCCTCCTCACCCTTCTCCCCCTCTTTTCCCTCTTCCCCTCTCTTTCCCCCTCCTCCCTCCTTCCCTCTTCCTCTTCCCTCCCTCTCCTCCCTTCCTCCCCTCCTCCTCCTCCTCTCCTCCTTCCCTCTTCCTTCCTCCCCTCCCCCCCTCTTCCTTCCCTTTCTTCCCTCTCCTCCCCTCTCTTCCCCTCCCCCCTCCCCTCCTCCTCCTCCTCTCTTCCCTTCCCCCCTTCCCCTTTCCCCCTCCTCCCCCTCCCTTCCCCCTTGCCCCTCCTCCCCTCCTTCCCTCCCTTCCCCTCTCCCTATCATTCCCTTCCACCTCCCCTTTCCTCTTCTTCCCCCTCACAGGCTCTTCTCGTTCTGTGGAAACTGTCCTCTCCCTGCAGACTCTGCTGTGCATGGTGTGAGCACTGCCAGGCCCAGGCTTCCTGCACCGCTGACCACCACACATGGACTAGACCTCATGCTCCATGTCCTCAGCTCAGACTGCCTCGCAGCACTGCTAGGGTCACTCCAGGCCCTTGACCAGTCCCTGTGGGTGGGAAGGGACCGACAGACAGTCCCGTGGTTACCATCCTTCGTCTGAGGCACATGTAACGTATATGGGAAGGAGAGGACGGGTTGCTAAAAGAAAGAGACTCAGGGAAAAGTGCCAGGAAGTTTGAAATGATAGAAGTTTACCAGGATCTTATAACTGCTTCTATTTAAAGTGTCTGCACATAAAACACACCACCACTTATGATCCCATTACTGAGTTCAAGTGAGGGTGTGGAAGCTTCGTGGTTTTAAAGATGGGGTAGGGCCACAGCAATGGCTTAGCAGTTAGGAGACTCGCTGCTCTTGCAGAGGACCAGAGTTTGGTTTTCAGCACCAGGATCCAGATGCTCACAACTGCCTGAGATGCTCACAACTGCCTGAGATGCTCACAACTGCCTGAGATGCTCACAACTGCCTGAGATGCTCACAACTGCCTGAGATGCTCACAACTGCCTGAGATGCTCACAACTGCCTGCCTGAGATGCTCACAACTGCCTGAGATGCTCACAACTGCCTGAGATGCTCACATGCTCACAACTGCCTGAGATGCTCACAACTGCCTGAGATGCTCACAACTGCCTGAAACTCCAGCTCCAGGGCTTCTGATGCCCTCTTCTGGACGCCTTGAGCGCCTGCACTTGTGCACACACACACACACACACACACACACACACACACACACACACACATGAAACAAATCTTTTTTAAAAGTAGGAAACCCAACTCAGAGAGGCAAAGTGACTTGTCTACGCCACTAAGTAAGTGGCTGGTTCAGAACTCAAACAGGGTAGCCGCTTACTCCTCAAGGCCCAGCTCTGTCCCACTAGCCCTGGTAATAGAGATGATCTATTACTAGGTGTAGACCGATAACTTCATATGTTCCCACTTTGGAATTGTATTAGTCAGAACAGCGTTGGTTAGGACACAGTGACAACAGTCCCCAAATCTCAGTGGCTTAAACCTATAGTTTTCTTTCTTGCTCTATGGACATGGCCATTATAGGTCAGCAAGAAAGCTCACCACAGGAGCTCGGAGAGATGAGCGGATGGCGCAGCCTGTCATTTCAAGTGCCGCCAGTCACTGTCTATCCTAGTCAGGGTTTCTATTGCTGTGATGAAACATCGTGACCAAAAGCAAGTTGGGGAGGAAAGCGTTATCCGGGTCACGCTTCCACATCACAGCCCATCACTGAAGGAAGCCAGGACAGAAACTCAAGCAGGAGGCAGGAGCTGATGCAGAGGCCATAGAGGGGTGCTGCCCACTGACTTGCTCACCTTGGCTTGCTCAGCCTGCTTTCTTATAGAACCCAGGGTCAGCAGCCCAGAGGTGGCCCCACCCACAGTGGGCAGGGCCTTCCCCATCAATCACTAATTAAGGTAATGGCTACAGCCAGCTCTTATGGAGGCATCTTCTCAATTGAGATTTCCTCCTCTCAGATGACTCTAGCTTGTGTCAAGTTGACACAAAACTAGTGAGAGCGCGGTCAGAGTTACAAAAGGAGCTCTCCAGGGTCTAGAAGCTTTCATTGACAACTTTTAGGCCAGGGTGGCTACGAGCGAGCCTCAGTCAAGCACAGAGCCCCCAAAGAATGTAACTATGTCCTGGGACCTGCAATGATTAAAACCGGGAAGTTTTAAAGAAATGCTAATGAATTAAAAATAATTTTGTATATAAAGTGTTTTTAATACAATAATTTTATTTTATATCGGGGTGTTATTAAAAAGTATATTATAGGGTTTATTTTAATCCTTTTTTATATTCATAATGTATGAAGAGGAATTTGGGCATTTTCCTCATTAAGTGTATGATAAATGTTGTTTACTTTACTCTGAGTTAATTACGAAAAGAGGTGATTTGTTGACAAACCTAATTTGATATGTTTTATTTGAGGACCAAAAGTATTTTAAAATGCAGATCATAATTATAAGTTACAGCATAAAAAAAAAAAAAAACAAGGAAAAAAACCCTGCTTCCAAAACCTGATTTAAAGCTATTGAAAGTTTTGTGTTCTGAAAAATTACCTCATCTTTTAGAAATGTAAAGCATTTTCCTCTATTGAATGCCGAGATTAAAAGAAATGCCTGAAACGGCCGTTTGCCAGGATGCTTTAAAAACATTAGGAGGATAGCTCATCTTTATTCTTAATAAACAACACAAAAAGCTAAATTGGCTCTAATTGCCAGTGTGTTTTCTCCTTTTAGCATTGGTTTATGGAGTGCTAGGGGAAAATCTAGAATTATTCTGTGTTTTATGTTCCTCACGAACTTGACATTGTATTCAGCCTCGATGTTCCTTATGTTTCTCGTCTTGAGCCAATGGTCCATTGTAGATGTGAATTAAACTGAGTATGACTAAGTGCAGGGTGAATTTAACACTGCACTGGTGAGATCCACGGACATTTCTCCTGCAGCTGAGCAATGGGCCAGTGGGCGAGAGACCAAGGCGTCGCCGTTGCCAGATTGACCTGGCCTTCCACCCAACCATGGGCAAGTGTGTAGGTGTGCCATCTGCACACTCCTGCATCTGCACGCTCACACCCTTCTGTCTGAAGTGGTAGCCGCTCCTGACTTAGAGATGGATGCCATTGTCATGGCCTTGAAGCACGGGGTCCCTGGCAGAGTGCAAGCACACTGTGGGGAAATGTCCCCAGGAGCTCATCAGCGCCTGGTGCACATCTCAGATGTGATTATCTTTGTGGGTTGCAGCTTCCTGTCTCCAGCCTAGACTATTTTTATAAAGATTTGGCTGTTTGCTGGCAGTGCGTAATCTGATTTGCATAATATTGGAGGGGGAAAAAAAGCTAAATAATTTTCCAAAGGAGGAAAAACCAACGCCCCTTTTTTGAGAATGTTCTGCTTCCTGGTTTAGTCGACTGCACTGCCCAGGCTTAGGTTAAGTCTATACAACCTGGGGTGGGGGTGGGGGCTTTGAGGGGCAAAAGGACCAGGAGCTGGAAAGGGAGGCAGACGTCCCTTAGCCAGCGTGTGAACTCTTAGGCCTTCCCTGACACGAGGGGCAGAGATAATGAAGATGGGACAAGTTCAGGGAAGGGCGACGGAAGCCATGCGGGAGACATGACTTACGGGAGAGAGTTTAATTGGTTTAGCCTAAAAAGCCCATTACGCTCTCTGGTGGACATGAAAAGGCTATAAATATCTGCAAGGTGACAACAAGGGAGAGAGTGAGAGCCACTGGCTGGGTGGGACCTTCAAGACTGTCTCGGAGGGGTCAGAGAATCTGCTAAGGTTTGCAGCCCACTTTAGGGCTTTTGTGAAGTCACTAGCTCTGTCATAGAAAATGGACCCACAGGGTAGCATCCAGCTGAAGTGAAGGGCCCGGCTCAGACTCTTCTTGGCTCCCTCTCTAGGAGCTTAGGCAACTTGGTCACCATCCATCTTTGTCAAGGCTCAGCTAGAAATCTCCGTGGGGTGGAGGCAGGTCCCTGAGGTTTCAATCAGTTCTAACAACCCCCTGTGAAGAGTGGCCACCTTCAAGATGGAGCTGGATAGAGAAGCAGACACACACACACACACACACACACACACACACACACACACACCTCTCTCTCTCTCTCTCTCATTGTCACACACACACACACATTCACACCATACACTCACCACACACATATACACACACACACACACACACACACCACTCTCACACACACTACTCACACACACACACCACACACACAGACACACACCGCACACACATAGACACACACACCACACACACAGACACACACACACACACACACACAACAAACACAGACAAACACAAACAAACCCCACACACAACAAAACCCACACACACAAACACACACACACCACACAAACCCACACACACACACACACACACAGACACACACACACACACCCACACACACACACACACACACACACACACACACACACACACACACACACACATACACACACACATACACACACACATACACACACACACACACTCACTACACACACACATAGGCCACACATACACACACACACACACACATACACACACACCACATACACAGACACATACACACACATACACACACACACATACACTCAACACTCTCTCACACACACTCTCTCCTCTCTCTCACACACACACACAGACACACCCACACACACACACACACACACACACACACACACACACACACACACACTCACACACACACACACACACACAAACATACACACACACACACACACTCTCTCTCACACACACTCTCTCTCCTCACTCACTCTCTCTCACACACACACACAGACATACACACACTCACACACACACTCACACACATATACAAACACACACACACACACACACACACACACAGGGTGGTGGGCTGCCTCCCACATCAGGGCCACTGGGGCAGATAGGATTTTGGAGGACCTGCCCAGCCACACCTCAGAAGAGCGGGGCTCACTAAATGGTCAGCAGAAGCTGGTGAACAGCTGCAGCCTTCAGGGCAGGAATTGGAGACAGGGTGGAGGGCCTCGTGCATGTCAGGCAGAGACAGCAGCACAGTGTTGGGATTCATGTCTGCCAGGGAACAAGCAGGTCTTTGTGGTGCAGCAGAGACAGAATAGGAGCTGAAGCTTCCAGTCTGGGTGGCCTCTGGTATTCCTCAAGATGGGGATTATGGGAGGGGGAACTGGTGCAGGAGACAGTTGCTGCTCTTGTTTTCTCGTGTTAGTTCACTGGGGTGGGGTCACCCAATCTATCTAGAAGGCAGACTACTGTCGCAGCCCCAGGACTAAGCTCTTGGGCTTCACTTGAACTTAAAACAGCTCAGTGAGGCCATTTTACAGATGGAGCTGATGGCCCTACAGGTAAACTGTTTGCTTTGAGGTGAGGAGTTCTTGTCTTGCAGAATCTGAGTCTCAGAAGAGAACCCCCTGGTTCTCAGACTGCGGGGCTGTCCTTTAACTGAGCAGAGCCTTACCCAGAGGGCCAAGGGGCAGCCCCTGCGGAACACATTGCTTCTTTAAAGATGTATTTAAAGAGTGCATGGGCATTTTTGATTGGTTCTCAGCTCTCTCCCATCCCTTGCTCTCTGTTGGGAGGGAGAACCAGGGCCAATTCATCCGTGAAGACTCAGGAGCAAGGGAAGATGATGAGGAAAGGGCAGAGGGTTGAGTGGCATGCACATGCTAGTGGTCCTCAGGTTACACCAGGTCGTAAACACAATAGTCAGCAAATGTGTCTCAACTGTGCTAGGGTCTGTGACGCAGAAGAGTCTGAAGGCAGACTTTGGGTCTGTGCTTGAGTCCGTGTGTGTGTGTGTGTGTGTGTGTGTGTGTGTGTGTGTCCATGTGTGTCCATATGTGTGTCCACGAGTGCATGCCCTCACATGCACACGCATGCACCCATGTACTTGTGAGTATGCACACCTCTCTTGGTCTCTGGACTTGCTTCATCCTGGGGCTGGGGCTCACTTTGATTTCTCAAGTCACAAGTGGGGTTGGGCTGTGGAGTTCTTAGTGGGGCTGCCTATACCTGGAACCCATTCTACTATTTGGTTGCAGTACGGGTTTCCCACGTGAGTTGGGAAAAAGGTAGGCAGAGAGCTGTGGCAGCAGAGAGAGGTCCAGGAAAGCCCATTTTCGTGGGAGGTGCCATTGGGGATACATCACTGCCCCTCGTCTCTTGTGTGTTCACCACTGAACCCAGATCTGCCCACCAGTCTGTGAACCAAGTCTCACGCCGCCAAGAGGTAGATCAGCTTCGAGTCTCATGGACAGGTCAATTCTCTTGGGATCTGTCCTTCCGTGTGGGATTGCCCTCCTCTTCCTCTCTCCCCTCCCCTCCTCACTTCTGGGTCCAGCCCTGGCTCCTGAAGATTCTCAGAGCCCAGCTCTTGGCCAGACACTTCAGCTGGCTCATTACCAGCACTCTCCTGCCCTCTTATGGCCACCCTGGAACCAGCCTCTGATCAGATGCTTTCCCGGGGCCTGAAGGTGCAGCAGCCTAGGGAAGTGGGCTTGGTCCTGAACCTGGTGTGTCTAGGGCCCTGGAAGAGACACAGGGGGCTTGATTCTATCCTTAGCCCAGGAGGCTCCTTCCCCAGAGACCACCCAGGGGCCACCCTTGGATTCTCTTTCCATTAGGGAACAAAGGCTCAGAAACTCAGCTCTAATCCGCCTCAAAGCAGAAATGCAGAGTGATGGGCTGGCTACACTCTAGTGTCTTCTGTGTCTCTCTTCCCAGTTTCTCTCCTCAAACACTGTTTAACCTTTTGCTCCCCCCTTCACGCTCTGTTTCCGCTTCTGGACTCTGGTCTCCTTATCTCTACTCCATTTCTCTGAAATGCTGGCCCAGAGCCAGCACTCTTTCCTTCCTCGGCCCCGCCCACCACTCTGTGGGATGCTAGAAACGTGGCAGGCAGCTTTTAAGTCATCTCAAGACCCATTGCCTACCTCTAGACTCCTCAGATTTAGTTATGGTACCCCCAGAATTTTGTTCTTGGGTTTCTTGTTTGGGGGACAGACCTTCTGTCCTCTCTCTTCTGTTTTAAGGAGTGCTTCCTGGGCATCTTTATCGTCCTGCCCACAATCCCTCATTTTCTGGAAGACTGTATTGGCTCTGCTCTCTGAATTAGAATAGGGTTCTCAGAGGGCAGAGATAGGGCCCTACTGTGTCTAAGACTGGATTAATTTCTGCATGCCGTAGGCCCTCCTAGGTAGCACTGGCCATGTAAGTTGCTGTGTAGGGGAGCTGACATGGGCCTAGAAGGGCAAATTCAAGTTCAGAGGTACCCAGCACATGGGGTCATTTGGGGTCCTGACCAGCTTCTGCTCTGGAGCCCCAGGAAGCAGCTGTCTAGGACAGGCGTTTGTTAGGAGCACCAGGATGGAAAGGCCACCATCGCCACCCTCCAGAGCTCAGCGTGAGCCTGACTCTGCTTCACACACTGTCATACACTGTCGCTTTGCCAGAGGAGCCCATCTCCGAGGAAATGACCCTGAGAGTCTCCCAGCTGAGGCTTCCCTGGAAATGTGCTCTCGTCCCTGTGTCTGGTACACGGGTATGGATGCTTCTCGGAAGGAAGCCGTGTGGTGCCTGAGGGAACCCCGCACAGGGAATCTGGGCTCCACGTCCCATCCTGTGTATAATTTCGGAGCTACATGACTTTGAAGAAATCACTCCTCGTCTCCGACTGACCCTTTTCTGGTGACAAAATGAAGATGCCTTGAAATTCACTCCACCAGGACCAGCCACAGAGCACGGGGTCAGCCAGTATTGACCGGAAGGTCTAAATGTTTCCTCCTCTCCATCCATGACAATTCCCTGGTTCACCTTCCTTTCAAAATAATAACTTGACCTTGAAAGCTGCTCTCTTCCTTCCTCTGCCTCTCCCAGTCACTCCCCCTTTCCGAGTGAGGTCTCTGGGTCTTCGCATCCTTCTATACAAAGCGGAGGCTGTTACACAACTCATAGGGCTGGGTGAAGGCAGGAATGATGTATAGCACCTGATGGCAGGCTCACACACAGAGCATGCTCAGTAGAGGCCACTTAGGTTCAAAGGAGAGGGACCATACCCTGGTGCTAGGGCTGAGCTAGAAATGAGCCGGATCTCCAGATAAGTGGTCATATTCTAGCTATCCCTTGAGGGCAGCTAAGACCGAATGAGTGGAATCAAAGAAAAACTTTATTATGTAGCATGCCGGGGGCTACAGCGAGGGCCCTGTGGGGTTGCTGTGAGTGCTTGCCCGGTACCTGGCATCTAACTGCAAGAGTTCTATTTAACTCTCCCAGGTTTCTTGGCCAGCACGTGCTCTTTCACATGATCTGTTGGTGAGATGCACCCTTGACTGGACTTACTGGGTCAGTCCTGGCTCCATTTTCTGTGAGGTGGATCTCTGTGCCCGCTTCATGTTATGCAACAGGAGAGGGCCGCCAGTCCATCCTCAACACGGCAGGCCTTGTGTCAGGATCCACGGAGGCTCTGGATCCGTCCCATAACCTGGCTCACTGATCACCTCCCAGGGCCTGGGCAGCTGGAAGCAGGGCCCAAGGTCGCCTGCTCCTTGCCAGAATCGTGCTGCCCACAGTGCAAGAACAGCCTGCTGGGGTGCTCTCGGGTCCCCTGTCAGCTCTTGTTCAGGTTCGTGTCTCCCCCTGGGTGGGATACACAGGAGGGACATGCACGCGAACTACTATTCAAGCTGAGGCACTTCTGGGAGCCAAACTGAGTTGTGTTTCTAAATAGACAATTGGTCTGAGCAAGCCAGATTGAAGTGATGGTTCCCTGTGTTCTAAACCATGGCTTAAGATGCAGATCTCAGGCAGGGCTCATCTGTAGGTCCCTGTGAGCCCTTTCCAAGCCCCCCCCCTTGACTTTTGTGCTCCCACGTTCAGCACAGCTGTGGGAGGAAGAGCAACTCCACGCAGACAGCAGTGCTCCACTCTGCCAGTCACAGGCTGGCCATGCTGCAGACTCTGAAAACACAAGTCCCGCCCTCGAGGAGTTCATGGGACCCATCAGATGCTCAGACACATCCCTGGGCTTCTGCCAAGAACCGACCCCGTCAGCTCACTCTGAGTGGCAGGCTGGTGTGTGTGGTCTGTGGAGCCCTGCCACGTTCTGCAGCTCCCTCGCTCTTTCTGACATTCTCAAGAGCAAGGCATCAAGACACCCATTTCATAGACAAGGAAACCGAGGCCCAAATCCCACATCTACCGAGTGGCTGATAAAGGTTTTCTTCACTTTACTCCCCCAGCATCCACCCCTTTCTGCAAGCCAGAGCCTTGGGCTGCAGTCTTAGCTGAGCGCTGAGAATGGAGGGGACTTAGGTATAAGGATTGTGAGTTATTTGTTGAAACCTCAGGGTAAGTAAGATGTACACTGTGGTTTTGACTCAGTGCAAACACCTTAAGGAGAGGCCTCTGTACACTGCGCCAGCACTGTGGGAGATGCTGAACTCCAGCCACTGAAGGCAATGTTCTGGAATCTTCCTCGGCATTCACAATGATAGGCTGGTAAAGCTTTCAATTTCTTTCCCACATCCTCCAATCTTTTAGGTTCAGCTTATCTGTGCTACTTGCCCAGTGTTTTGGAAGCGTAACAAGGAAAGGGATTGCTGTCGAGCAAGCCCTTACTGTGTGTCCAACAAGCCCCTACTGTGTGTCTAACACGCTCGCTCCTTAAATCCTCCATGTGAGCCTAGCAGATAACAGAACTCAGGATCCAGAGGAGGGACAGAGTCGGCGATGTGTCCAGGGCCACACATCCAGGAAGGAGAGCCAAGGTCTTGGACTGAGTGTGGCTGGTGGCTTCTCTCTGGCCTTAAGTATGAAGATGACAGGGAACATTTCTCAGGAGCTGACACCACGGCTCAGCCGGTGTGCTCGCTGTGCAAGCCTTGCTGGAACCCAGGTAAAGGTAAAAGGAGAAAAGCCAGACCCTCCCAGCTGCCCTCTGCCCTCCACATTTGTGCTATGGGAGTGCATCGCTCTGCCCATAATAATAAATAAAGAATCAATAATAATCAAAAACATCAATAATAAAATGAAATAAAAACCAAAAATGAAGCCAGCAACAGCCCCATTTAATTGAGACAAAGGTAGAAACTGTCCCTAGACATGAGGGACACTTGGGGACTTCTGTGTCAAGGACATAGTTCTTCTAAGCTGTTGACAGCTATCCATGAAAGGAATTTTAGCATTAAATAAAATTCAACAAGTTTTTATTGCTACCGTCTGAGAGCCACGTTTGTGTGGGGTGGAGAAGGCCAGTAGGTAGTCCTGGGTGGAGACTGGAGCACTTCCGGTGCCACCATCCTGGTCACCTCATACCCCTGTGGTAGAAGAAGTTGTCAAGTGTTCCTGGGAAGCTTCCAGAACCTTCTTTTGGAGTTCACCAACTATCATTTTTAAAGGTTCCGAGAGGAAGGATATTGGCTTGACTTTTTTTAGTCCAGATTTTTCTGAATTTTGCAAAGATCCCTCCCCTGCTGCCCTCTTGCCCATGGGGAATTCTTGTAAACGTCCTTGGAATAGCCTAGGAAGCCCCTTTGGCCTGCAGGCCGCTCCATGGTCTGGGGCTGGATTGCCAAAACAGAAGGACACACCCCTTTCTTTGTTCAGCAGACGATCGGATTCTGCTGTATTGCAGATGCTTCTATTTGCTCCCTTGGACAGAAAACTTGTTTGCTACAGCTAGGACCTAGCTTAAAACGGGCGTCTTTCCAATTTGGGGGATTACTCAAACCTCTCAGCCTTTGAGCTCGAGGGATCCCTTGGGTCAGCAAACAAGTGTTCAGGCACGTGAGTGCCGCGTGGTGTGGCTTTCGGGACACATGCAGGAGCGGGTTCCAGCAGGAGATTGATGCTGCCTGAATTCTAATCAGAGGAGCACACTGGAAAACAACAGAATCGGGCCCTTTGCCTCCGGCCGACCGGCTTGCCAGCGTGGTGCACAGGACACTGCTTTCCTGTGCTCTGAGGTCACTCTGCCAGGAGCTGACTCCGAGCATCCGAGCGTCCGCGTGAGGGTTGAAGAGGGGAAAGTAACTGTTGACAGGACCCAGCTTCCAAGCCTGGACCTCGTGGCCTTAGTCTCTTCTCTGAAGTGACACGTAGCCAGGGCTGTTTACCCGTGAGCCAGGGCAAGGAGGCCACTTAGCAGGCCAGGGATGTGGTAAGATGAAATGCCTTCATGGGTGTGGTAACGTTTGTTCCTAGGTTGGAAAATAGCTTGGCAGTGCTCTTTTATGTCCCACGGTCCTAGCCTGGCCTGAGGCCTGTCACCAGGCTTTCTGAGCCACTAGCTCCTCTGTGAGACACGGCCTCTGAGCTTAGCCTCCTCCAGATTGGGTCTTCAAGAGTCTGTGGGAATCTTTGCAAACTTTACCAATTACTCACTGTTTCTAGTCTCTCCTGAGCCCCATGCATTTAAACATCCCAGCAATGCCACGAGGAGAGGGTCCAAGGGTGGTCCTAATGCTATGTTGGGATACTAAGCCCCAGAGAGGCTGAACTGGCCTCCAGTATTCCTGGGGTAGAGTTGACATCTCTGTTTAAGTCTGGTCTACAGAGCCCAGGCCTCAGCCTCGTCACCCCTGCCTCAGAAATGTTCTTCCTCCAAGTGCCTGACAGGACGAGTGCAGGGCCCTGGGGTCTCTCAGTTACTTCTTGGGATCTTCCCTGCCAGGTGCTCCAGAGAAAGATGTGGGGAGGAGAAGTGGCCTTCTCTCTCTCTCTCTCTCTCTCTCTCTCTCTCTCTCTCTCTCTCTCTCTCTCTCTCTCCTGTAGGCAGCTGTCCCCTCTCTTGGGGCCATAGGGTAGGGGACACTGAGGCTTTGTTGCTGTGTTATGACTAGTGGTAAGGACCATTACCAAACTCACTTTGTCCTCCCAGCAGCTGTGTGGGGGGAACAACCAAATGTCCCATTTCATAGCTAGGAAAACTGAGGTACAGAGAAGAATGTATAACATCATATGCTAGCAAGTATTGGCGGTGAGGCCCAAACTCAGGGCCTGTTGTACATTATGCTGTATTTTAGGTCTGGAAGGGCTAAAGGTGGAAGATGTGACTCCATTCTCAGGCCAGGACTGTACAGCAGTGGTTCTCACCCTTCCTAATGCCACAGCCCTTTAGTACAGTTCCTCGTGTCGTGGTGAGCCCCAGCCAGAAAATTATTTCTGTTGTTATTTCATAACTATAATTTTGCTACCATTATGAGTTGTAACATAAATATCTATGCTTTCTGGTGGTCTTAAGTGACCCCTGTGAAACAGCCAATTGACCCTAAAGGGACCAAAACCCACAGGTTGAGAACCACTGCTGTAGAGGAAGAAACGGTCCCTTCCTACCCATTATAGGAAGCCAGTGGCTCGATCTACCTTTTCCTCCGCATCCAGACCCAAGGTCAAGGTGTGGAGAGGATGTATTCGTGACTTTCCTTGTTACTATGACCAAAACCTGGTCAAGGAGAAACTTAAGGGAGAAAGAACTTATTTTGGTTCATAGTTTCCCGGATGCAAACCCAGTGCGGTGGGGAAATCAAGGTAGGTGAAGGCCTGAGGCAGCCGGTCACATTGCACCGTCAGTCAGGATGCAGAGCTGACAGGAAGTGGGGCTATCAAAAAGGTAAGGCTCACCCCAGCCCCTAGCACTTCCTCTGTCAAGGCTCCACTGTGGCATATCCACCCTCTTCCAAAACGACGAAGCTTGCAGGAGACCAAGTGTTCAAACACGTGGGAATGTGGGGGACATTTCACACTCAAACTCCAAGGGGGCGGTGTGCTGATGGGGACACTGAGTCACCTGCTGTGACAGGCAACTGGACAGAAGTTTGCATCACCTGAGAGATGAGCCTCTGAGTGTCCCGCTGGGGGATCATCGTGATTACGTGAACTGCTGTGAGGAGACCCATCTTAACTGTGGGCAGACCATTCCCCTAGCAGGGTTCCTGAACCATATACAATGGAGAGGGCTGGCTAAGCACCAGCGAGTGGATCCTCATTGTTCTCCATCCCTGGTTAGAGATGGGATGTGACCCTCAAGCCTGATGCTTCGAATTTCTGCTACTTGGAACCGTGAGCTGCAATAAACCCCTTGCCCGTAGACTGGTTTCATTATGGTTAGATTATCATGTTTCTTATCATAGCAACAGGAAAAGGAACTAAGACATACATCTTCCTTGTACCTGTGATGACATCCACAATAGTCTTTGCAGGAACGTTGGTATCTCTCTCTGCTCAGCCCCTAGGCCTTTCCTGTTCAGAACTCATGCACTCCCTTACATGGAATCTCTGGCTCTTCATGGACTCCAGGGTTCTGGGACCAGGATACTGCAAGGGAGTTTAGGGCACAAACTCAGCCTAGGAAGAAGCAGCAGGCCGTGAAGATGCCATACTTGGGAGGGTGTGCTCGCACAGGTAGAGCCCAGCAGTAGGGAAAAGGCACCCATTTACCTACTGGTTCCTTGGGCACATTTTACCAAGCCCCCACCTGCCCTGTGTCCCCCACTGTGATTGGCACAGAGGCTTTGTCTCTCATTGGACTGAACTTGAGTTTTATCTCCACCGGAAGCCAGTTACGAAACTTCCGGGCATCAGTGTCCTTCCCTCCCCTGTGAAGCCAGGGGCAGCACAGCTTCTGAGCTATAATGAAGCCTCCATGACGTTAAAGACCCTGGAGACTTAGAATAGCGCATGCCCGTGTAAGAGCTGAAGAAACGGGCTATTATTATCTCTGTCCTTGGGAGTTCACTCTGGTGAGGCACAGACATTAGAAGGAAGTAGATAATTTCCTGATGACTTGGGCCAGGAAGCGAGGCTGAGTTGCTCAGAGCAAATGAGGTTAGAATTCCTGCCTCTGTGAGACGTCTTGAGGTCTCAGATCTGCACTTCATTCTGAGGCCGAGGCCAGCTTCAAGGGTTCCTTCTGCTCTAGCCTAGGGGGCGTTGAGGTCCAGGATGGGTGTCTATGCCACTTTGGTTGTTCTCTAAAGAGAGGGCAGAGCTGCTGAGGTGGACAGAGCAGCCAAGGCAGCGTCACAACTCAGCGCAGACAGGAGCCGGCGAGGTGGGAAAGCCAAATGGCCAAATGACTATATAGGAGCAAGTTTAATGGCGTGGTGACAAGCCACTTGCAAAGTGATTGCTCCCTGGCAGGTGATAAGCATTTTAGAAGCAATGAGACAGAAAAGGATTACTTGGGGTATGGGGACCCTCGCTCCCTGGCCTAGCACAATTCCTCCAGGGAGCTCTCAGCCAGCTGTGTAGATAGGGAGGGGTTCATGCCCCTGTGGCAGGACCCAATTCTCAAGCATCACCTACCTATTTTATCTTAGGCTCTAGATACCTTCCCACTCTCGTTATAGAAGTGAGTGATTTGATTTTTTTTTAGCTCTATACTGTAGACTTTGTACCTCAAAGTTCCTCTCCAGGAGGTGTGTTTCCAAGATATACTTCTAATAACTGAAATATCATCTTGGAGTAAGTCATGGTGTGTCTGAAAAACTACCCTTCTGGGAAGAAGAACGTGTTGGACTTGGAGGAGACGGGGCTAAAGCTGGAGGTGAATGAGGGCTGCTGGCTGTTGGGGACATTCTTGGGGCACGACTGATAGAGCCCAGTCATGATCTGGACCCTGTAGCAATGTCGAGCTGAGACAGTGGTGGGGAAACAGGGTGGGAAAGAAGAGGGCTAGAGCCGAGCTAGCTCCCTGTTGTGACTGCTTGGCGGTCTTGTCTTGCTGGGATAATGGATTGAATGGCAGAATCCCACAAGCTCTGTCCACACTGTAACCCCAGGAATCCATGCACGTAACCTTATTTGAAAAGGGGGTCTTCAAGGTGTGACTGTCTGGGTGGACTCCAAAGAGGAGAGAAGGCCACAGGAGGAACTGAAGCCAGAAAAATGCACAGGAAGCCAAGGAGGGAAAGGCTTGTCTCCCACGGAGGAGGCTCACTCCACTGTGGTGTTTTGGACCTCTGGCCACCAGAAGTATGCGTGCATACATTTCTGTGGTTTTGAATCCCAGAGTTTGTGGCAGCTTAGTGTGGTACCCCAGAAACCAATTGCAGAGGGCGCCTACAGAACTAAGTCTGAGAACCTGGGGCCAAGAGCTGATCTCAGAAAGAGGGCAGCTCCTGAGTAGGAGTCGTCTCTGGTCGCAGTGGGTCCAGAGTGGCCTGCTGTGGGACAGACAGAGGGACAAGAATCCAGAGCGTTTCATCTCCTTCTTCATGCAGCCAGAGCACAGGCTGAAGAGGAGATTCCTCTGAGTAGCTGGGTAAGCTTGGGCGTGGATAGCTCTTCCCTCTATCCCTTCCTCATCCTTCCGGTTATGATTTCCAGAGCAGACTCCCACGGGTGACTTAAGGATGGAGGGAACACACAGCAGAGGGTCAGCAGTCAGCTCACACTGGAATGGCGGTATTTTTTAAGCTATGTCCCAGAAGATACAAGTTTTTAGGGCAGCCCTGGTGACTCTGGGAGAGCTTCCCAAGACTATGAGGCTCTCCGACAAGAGAGAGCAGCGCCTGAAGCTTGGAGGGGTTGTCTGACTCTCCAAGGTCTGGGTTCCGATTTTCAGTCATCTCACCCCCGATCTATGCTTTCCCTAGGTGCCGATACACACCAGGCTGCCTTAGGCTGTAACAGCACAAAAAAAGGTGGGAAAGAACGGTGAGCAAGTTCACTCACAGCCAGCCTTTGCTGGAAGCTTCTCTTTCCTACGACATGTGTGTTTGTGGTTGTGATATTATATTGAACACATTAACATAGTCATATTTTTTGCTAGTAAAATTCTTCCTGGCTCATATAATGGAATTAAATATATCAGTATTTCATGGTGTTCCGCAAAAAGCCCCATAACTTCCAGGTGCTCAGCCACATGGACAAGTTTGAGAACCACTGATCTATAATGAAGGAGTGAGATCACTGAACAGAGAGGCAAGCGGAGTGTTTGAAAGAAACCGTTTGCCCCAAATCCAATCCCAATCTTGTAGGGTGTATCTGATGAATGTAGGTTATTTGAATTTTTTTTCAGAAAGTGTCTGGGAGGCTGAAAAGATGGCTCAGTTGATAAAGTACCCACTGTGCAAACAGGAGAACCTGAATTTGGATGCCTAGCACCCACAGGAAAAGTCTAATGAAGTCTGACATCATCCTCTGATGTGATGGTTTGTATATGCTTGGCCCAGGGAGTGGCACTATTAGGAGGTATAGCCTTGTTGGAGTAGGTGTGTCACTATGAGTGTGGGCTTTGACACTCTCGTCCTAGCTGCCTTTGGAACAAGAGGTGGAACTCTCAGCTTCTCTAGCCCCACATCTGCCTGGACACTGCCATGCTCCTGCCTGGATGATAATGGACTGAACCTCTGACCTGTAAGCCAGCCCCAATTAAATACTGTCCTTGTGAGATCTGCCTTGGTCATGGTGTTTGTTCACAGCAGTAAAACCCTAGGACAGAAGTTGGTACCAGGAGTAGGGTATTGCTGTGATAGGCCTGACCATGCTTTTATTTGGCAGAATGTGGATTTGGGGACTTTGGAAAGCAGTGGAATGCTTTAAGTGGGGCTTAATGGGCCATCCTAGTAGGAATATGGAAAACATTGTGCTGAGGGTGACTTAACTGTATGGAAGCCTGGCTATAGAGGTTTCAGAGAAGAATTTTAATGTGTGGCCTAAAGACTGTGCAATGTTTTGGTGAAGAATGTGGCTGCTCTTTGCCCTTGTCTGAAGAGTCTACATGAGGTTAAGGTGAAGAGATTTAGATTAATTTCTATGGTAAAGGAAGCCTCGAAACAGTTTGGTATAAATTCTTGTGTGGTTACTAAAGTTCACTCTCACGAAGAGCATTTTAATGAAAAGGAGCAAGCTAAGGAAAGAAAATCTAAAATATATGGTTCCAGTATTAAAGGGGCACCAGGAAGTGAAATGGCACTGATTCCTGTGTTCAATGGTATTAAATCAAATTGAGAGTGGTGGCCTTGAAGCCATGTAGATCTTGGAGTTCAAGGTCAGTCTACAGAACAAGTTCCAGGGTAGCCAAGCTTAGGCAGTGAAGGAGTTAGAAAACAGAAAGTTATAATGCAATAGAACAAGGGGCTATGTTCCAGCCCCAGCAAGCAGCAGAACTCGGCAGTTTCGGCCATTTGCCTCTGACTTTAGAGTCAAGAATAGAAGGGACCATGGGGACAATTGGTGCTGGTGAGCCGGAGCTAAGAAATTAGCGGTGATTAAGAAGAGGCCAGCATCACTGAGGTGAAATCTTCTGGGAAGTGTTTTCTGAGAGCACAAAGAAGCTGTGTTCCAGAGATAGCCAAGGTTGCACTTGGTAATGTAAGAGTCACCCAGGTGGTACTGGTTTTGAAGGCATGAAGGCGTTGTGAAGACCAGCTAAGGACTGACACTGTGAGAGGCCATGGTAGGCCATTGGTGAAGGTGCAGCCTGAGTTGCAGTAGGTGGCCCAGGACTGAAGGGGTCATGCAAAGGAGTTGAGGCTTAGCACCATGAAGAGAGCTTATGGGAGGCTATTGGTGAAGCCTCGTTGCAGCAGAAGACACCATTGTATTGCTACCATGTGACCACCAAGAACAGCAGCAGCAGTGGAGTGGAGTGTAGCTGAGAGCGCTACAGAGAGCAGAGCTCCCTGTCTTAATTTGGGGATTACAGTCAAGTGATTGGATGAATCTCAGAAGAGACCTTGAACTTTGGACTTTTAACACTGTTGAGACTGCTATAGACTATGGGCTTTGGAAGTTGGATTAAATGTATTTTTATTATTCTATGGGTAAGTATGGCCTGCATAGACTAAGGGGACCAGGGAGTGGAGTGTGGTGGTTTGTATATGCTTGGCCCAGGGAGTGGCAGTATGAGGAGATGTGGCCTTGTTGGAGTAGGTGTGTCACTGTGGGTGTGGGCTTTGAGACTCTCGTCCTAGCTGCCTCTGGAACAAGAGGCGGAACCCTCAGTTTCTCCAGCCCCACATCTGCCTGGACGCTGCTGTTCTCCTGCCAAGATGATAATGGGCTGAACCTCTGACCTGTAAGCCAACACCAATTAAATGTTGTCTTTATAAGGTCATGCCTGGTCATGGTGTCTGTTCACAGCAGCAAAACCCTAAGATGTCTGGTTTCCACGTGTATTCATACACATGTACCTATCCACCTGCACAAACACACTCACAGGCACATACATTACACACATGTGCACACAAAGGTGTGCATACATCATATGTAGGAGACGTGACATGAGACCTCCTTGAGGTCCTCCTTCGGCTCCAGAGGCAAACCAAACGTCGTTACACGGTGAGCCAATTGTAGCCTGATAAGTTGAGGCCACGTAGATGCTGGGTGTGAAAGGGCAGCTCCTGTGGTCAGCTGCTCTGGAAGACTTCAGGAGAGGCGGACACCAGCCATGGGGCTAGGGCCACCTGAGTTGCATCCTACCGGGGGATCACATGAAACCTAGAAGGTCACCCCGAGGCCCCAGAAACTGCTCTTTGCAGCTGTTTTGTTCTGCAGAGGACAGGATGCTTGGATGCTGGTCTGCTACCAGCACGCCTCCCTCTGCTTCTCAACACAGAAAGGGCTCGCTGCAGCTGGCATGTGGTGTGCTTTCACTCTGCAGCCCTGGAACTGGAACCAGGTCGGAGGGGTTTGCTAAAGACCACTGGGTGGTGTCTGGGGGCCATAAGATGGAGACGCTGAGAGCCAATACACGACGACGATGCAATGGAGCCATGTGATCCGTATCATCACATGACGAGGATTTAGGATGGCACAGGAAAAGCCAGCGAGCGATGGATGCGCGTCAGAGCTGGGAAGGACGCCTCAGAACGGGCCAGGAAGAAACGCTTCCTTGTAACATGGAGCAGGAGTGCATTACCAGAAAGGGATGCTGCCTGAGGGTGCAGTCACGGGCTCTTTTTCTCCGCTGATTAAAGAATCGAAAGTCAGAAGTGTCACCAGAAATCCTGGGGCGCCCAGCAGGACCGTCATACATTGCTGGGAAAGTCAGGGTCCCCTCTCACGGGTCTTGGTTTCATTAATAAAAGAATTTAAGAGCAGACTCAAACGTAAGCCTGAGGGCAGGCTTAGTAGAGTTTAAAAGGAAAGCCGCCAGGCAGAAAGGCTGTCCATCTCAGCTGCCCAGATGAAGAGAAAGGAGAAGATAATGGTGTTAAGGTCAGCCGACAGCAGCCACATGGTGGGGAGGGGGGATTTTAAAAGAGAAGCAAAAGAGCCCAGAGCCTTAGGAAAGTTAAAAGCATACTTGGGCTCAGAAAGAAAGAGATAGAAGAGAAGAAAAGGGAAGAGCTGTGTCTTCTTGAGTCAGGAATCAGAAAGACGGGCAGACCCAGACAAGAATTCCCCGGTGCCTTGTAGGGACTTCACCAGACGTCAGGGCCTTTTCTCCAGTGGGAGAAAAGAACTCCGGCCCACTCAGCCCCAGGCAGGAGATCCCATGCTGACGTTACAGAGCCCAATTGTTTCATAAGCACTGGAACGACTGGACCCAACTCACAAACACAGACACAGCAACACAGTTATAAATATTTGATCTTAAACAGAGTGACTATTAATATTATTGGTTGTCTTGAAGAGTTCCAAGCATCGTGTTTTAATGTCCTCCATTAGGGTCTAATGGACAGGGAGGCACTCTGGGGACAGGGCTCACAGGCAGGCTCCAGGGGTTCCCTGGAGGAGGGTGCAGGCAGCTAAGGCTGCTGCTTAGGTTTGAGGGTCAAGAACAAAGAGACTGTCTGAGGTCCCAGGGGCCACTCAGTAGGAGGCCACTCTCACTTCCTTTGGCTCCCAGAGAGGCAGGGAGCCGTGCCAGCTAGAACAGTGGTCCAAAGGCAAATCTGCTTCCACTCCTCTGGGAGGCCCAAGGTTTATATTAAGTCCTCTCAGCCTCTGAGGTGAGAGGAGGCTGCCTATCTTCCCACAGACTACGTGGCAGAAGGGTACACTGATTCTGGGTATCCCCAACATGGAAGACTGCCTGTGAACTCTGCTTTCCTCTCTCCTGGGAGCATGTGGGCTCATGCCACACCTGAAGATGTCACCGCTGCCCCTACCTCCACTGTGCCCACCTGGTTAAACCAGCCAGATCTTCCATCTACCCCATCTTGTTTTCATCTTGACCACCCTACTGCTGGCACAGTGGCTCACCATGGCTACACTTCCCTCCGCATCCCCTTCTGCGTGCAGTCTCCTCCCACTTCTGCTGTAGTCTCCTCCCACTTCTGCTGTAGTCTCCTCCCACTTCTGCGTGCAGTCTCCTCCCACTTCTGCTGTAGTCTCCCACTTCTGCGTGTAGTCTCCTCCCACTTCTGCTGTAGTCTCCTCCCACTTCCGCTGGGTTTAGCTGTTGGACCTTCCTTGTGGGGCCTGTCTGACACTGGTAGCCCTGTCACCTCACCTGTGTCCTCCCTAGGCCTTGGCCCCAGATCACTAGCTGTCCCCCTCTTCCCATTGCCAGTAGCATCTGGGAATCAAGAATGGGGTTTCATTTATCTCTCTCATCCCCAGTGTTCCACACGGTGCTTGGGCACAATGCTCATCGCTGAGTGACTGGCTACATCAGCAAGTGACCATCTCCGGAGGATTTCCAGATCTCAGGACAGTTCTCAGAGGCTCAGGGAGGTTAGGTGACTTACGGAGTCACACAGCGAATTAAGAGAATGATAGCACCGGGGCTGTGCCGTAAGTCTGAGCCCATGACATCCCCAAGGGACCATGAACCATTTGAGTTTGCTTGGGGCATCTGGCTAATGCAGGCTGAGGGTCATCAGGAAGGGAGGGGGGGGATGTTTCCTGGAACCAGAAGCCCTTAGGAACCAGCTGTTAGTGTGCACTTGCACCTGCCATGGGTCTGCTAAGGAGCTGAGTGTCTCTCTGTGGTGATTACAACCATGCCAGAAAAAGAAATAAAGGCACAGAGATGTTGGTTTACCTGCTCAAGGTCACACAGCTACTCGGGGACAGAACTTAAGCACCATCTATTTCCTGAGGTCTTTGACACAGAGATCATGCCAGAGCCTAAAACAAATCTACCCCCAGGATGGCTGCTGCCAGTGATTTAAAGAGCCCGACGGTGCTTCATCTTGCTGCCGGCTCCCTCATTTTAGAAAATGTAGAGATTTAAGAGCCTATAAAACTGAGCTATAACATGCTCTGACAAGAGTCTCGCATGGGCTCTCTATTCTGGGCTGCCCTCTGCCCAGGGGTCTTGATGTTTGTCCCGGGTCACTCTAGGACACTTCTGTAGTCAATTAGAGCTGCTGGTCTCCTGGCATCCTCGGGGGCCCTTCAGAACATCGTGTCCTTGCCAGGCCTCAGTGAGCTCTGGAGTGGGAATGAGCAGTCACTGGTGGGATTTCCCCTCGTTCTTCCTGACTCTGATGTTGGCAGTGGGAGGGATGCAGGGGGTGGGTGAATAGCATGGGGCTCAACCTGGTGACAAAATCTAATGAGCACTGTGGAGCCTCCACACAGGGGCCATGCTTTGGTGGCCACAACCAGACACTGGGCCCACAGAGGTGGCCATAGCTACCAGCAGCCCCCTCCTAGTCTGTTTCAGTGCTCACCTCCTGAATGCCATTTGGTTCTCCAACCCTTCACACAGACCTATCCTGACCAGGTGCATGCATGTGATGTGCCGGCTGCATGATCTCTACTCCAGGGGAGCTGTGTGTCCAGCCGTGTGTGTGTGTGTGTGTGTGTGTGTGTGTGTGTGTGTGTGTGTGTGTCTCTCTCTCTCTCTCTCTCTCTCTCTCTCTCTCTCTCTCTCTCTCTGTGTGTGTGTGTGTGTGTGTGTGTGTGTGTGTGTGTATCTCTCTGTGTGTGTGTGTGTGTGCACCTCTCTCTCTCTCTCTCTCTCTCTCTCTCTCTCTCTCTCTGTGTACCTCTCTCTCGTGACTTTTAAACTCTCTGGCTCAGAGAAGTGTTGTGGCTGGGAGAGGGGGGGTCTTTCCTCTCCTCCATTAAATCTACATGGCACTTGTGACTTGCTTTGGCCGACAGAGTTTACTGGAAGCAACAGTGTCGCCAGTTCCCAGATATGCACACTACCTCTTGGAAAGTTCTCTCTTACGGCTTCAGCTGCCAAGTGAATGAATATGGGCTGACGTAGCTATGACAGACATGTGGGCTAGCCACACTTCCACTCTTCTCCCAGCCGGCAGATGCCACCTGTGTATGTGAGAGGCTCGAGCTGGCCAGAGGCTGCATGGGCTCTGACATGGTCGGCTACACTTGACTTAGGTCGGCTCAAGGAGGAACCAGTGTCACAGGACACAAATGCTGGCGGCTCCTAGGGTACTTAGCTAAGTGGGGCTTGTCATGTCCTGGTAGCTACCTGACACAAGGCAGGGGCCATGGGAATCTATGTTTTCCAGGCCGGTGTGTCTCTGTGCCTCCTAATTTGAGGGCTTTTCCTTTCCCCTTTCTCTCTGATGCAACTCGCCACACTCTTCCTAGAGTCTGAGTCCAAACCCAGGACATCGCGAAGCCCTCCCAATTAAGCTCAGCCAATACTTCTAGTGCCTGCGTCTCTGCGAGCAAAATATCATGGCAAGTCTTGCGGCCGTAGAGAAAAGTAGCTCTCAGCTCCTTCCTTCACCTACTGGGCCATAATAGCAACACTAATGAAAACAGCTGTCTGCACAGTACGTGACGATGTGTTAAGAGTGCGCATGCGTTGCGTGGATCTGCGCATGCGTTTTGTGGATCTGAATTTAGGGCACCGCAGCATAGAATCCGAGTGTTCGCTGTATACACAGCCCGCGATGGATGTTAGTGAGACACAGATATCCGCCTTGGTGTTCTGGTTAAAATTCCCCGCTCACAAAAGGTTATGTTTCTTGAGACCACTCCCTTTATGACAGTCCCTGCTAGTGAACAGCCAGCCAGCTTAGCATTGGTGTGAAGGAACACTGTGGGGTCACATCCTTAAGGAGCTTGTGCACAGGCTGATAGGAGCCTGGCTAGGTCGGGGCCTTCCAGCCCTGGCTCCGTGTTCTGAGTCACAGGCTGATGAATGGGGGCTAGCCTGGGACAGTGCAGATGCAGAATAGCTGTAGAGCCATCCAGGCCAAGGGAGAGGATTTGCGATGCGCAGCTTAACGGAGAATTTGAAGAGAGACAGAAGCAGTTTCCCAGCTCTGAGAAGTGCAGTCGGATTAGGAGGACCCAGCTTCCCCCTCTGTCGGATGAGCAGGGTGAGGGGCAGACCAGCATTTCAGAACTGGGGGGTGAGAGGAAGCAGTGCTGGCTGTAACTTCTCATCTCCCTCCCTGTTGAGTGTCTGTGAAGAACAACAGGCCCAACTTTTGGAAGATGATCGCCTGGCAGATAAAAGAACAGTCCAATGGTCCCCAAGCCTGGTGACCGCTGAGGACTGAGTGTTGGTTCCCAGGGCACACCTTCCTATTGGGGTTTATACAGAGGTTCTCTCTATACAAAGCCCCACCAGTCTGGGTCACACAAACCCTGCCTGCAATTACACAGCTCTGTGGCATCTATAGAAACGAGACATGTAATCTACAGTTCTGCGCTGAAGAGGACGTTCCCCTTTCTTGTCGCGACCAGCGACTCATCCCTTCTCAATTAGAGAGTGCAAAAGCCACTGGGTTAGCCAGAGGCAGTGGGCAGAGGTGGGCAGACAAGGGAGGGAACTAACAAGAACACACCCAAAGGCTGGTCAGAATGGCGATGCCACGGTGCTGGGGAGCGCGGGGCGCGGGGTGTCAATGACGATAACAGTGACCTTGGTTAGCATTTATTAAGTACTTGCTGTATGCCAGGGACTGATCTATACGTATATCACCCCGTTTAAACCGTCCAAAACCCCATTGGGATAGATGTTCTTTTAACAGACAGGCAATTAGAACAGAGTGTTGAAGTAACTTAGCCAAGGTCACACAGACAGGAAGTGGTGGGCGGAGCTTAACATTTGAACCTCAGTGAGCCAGAGCTTTTAGTCTCTTTGCAGTCCTATCTACTCTGTCCGCAGAGGCCCATCTGTCTGTCTGTCTGTCAGCCGCCTGCAGTTCCTTAGGGCTGGTGGCACCGAGGAACCTCTCAAGAGTGAGCAATCCTACCATCTCGATATATTGATTCTGCCTCCCGAATGAGGCAGGAGAGAAAGACGACTTCTGCTGCGAGGCATAAATTAACTCTGCGCCCTTGGGTTTTGTGTACCCTGCTGCCTCCTTGCCATTCAGGCGGCAGACTGGCCTGCCGCAGATCTGCTGCTTCGGAGCCACGAGCGAGCGGGCGAGCCAGTGGCACACGGCAAGTGCCGGGACAACAGCTTCCACGCGGAGCCCGGACAAATGGCAGTGCAGAGCAGAGGGCAAGGCAATTTACAAGGAATCTTAGCAACCAGGCAACGGGCAGTAAACCAGAAAATCGCCAAGGAAACCCAGCAGAGCATGAGGTAAACGAATTGCGGGATTTGTGAACCAATTTACACCCAGGAGGAAGGGCAGGAGAGGCGGGGCAGCACAAGAGCCACAGCCCGAGACACGGAGGCTGTCACCTCCAGTGCACTTGTTGAAGGGCGGCGAGGACAGAGACTATTGAGACAGGACAGGCGGGAGGCTCTGAAGCGCTACGGAGTGGACTTCAGGCCTGGTTCTGGGACGCCTGGTACCTGTCTTTGCTGCAGAGGATGGATTCGGATGTGGGGAGGCTGCAAACACAATGCCTCTTCTCCCTGAGCCGTGGAGTCAGTGGAAAAGAAGTGACCACTGTTGACCTGCACTGGAAGTCACCCTTGGTCCCATCCTGAGGATTAGGAAGTAGATTATGATCATGTAGGGCACCTCTCTGGGGGAGGGGGGGACAAAGTCACTCTTGGGGATGTGGGAGCAAGCAGACTGCAGAGGCACACATCTGCTCAGAAACACATTGTCCTGTCGGAAGAGATCTACCTGTCCCCAAGGGCCTGTAGAGTAGAGAGGGCCCAGGACAAATGGGGCTTCCGGGATATAAACATGTCAGCCGGGTTAAACAAGAGCTCTGCAAGGACATCCACAGGTGAGCACGTCCCTTTCAGTCACCCTACACCCGGAGCCCGGTCTCTGGTTCCGTGCAGCCCGGGGTGCTGGGGTCTCCGGTGACAAGTGCAAGATGTAGACAGAGTTAGCCGTAAGCGATATAATCTCCCATAAACTGCGCCCCCGTTTTCTAAGGAAACTGGGTTAGCGGTCATGAGCTAATTAACGAATGAGAGGAGGGATCCTGTTCAGAGGCTTCAGCTGGGTCCTCGTTGCTTTGGGGCCTCCAGCAGGGTTCTGAACTACAACACTGGAGCGTGTGTGACAGAGTGAACTACCCACCTCTTAGCCAGGAAGCAAAAGAAGAAGGGCTTGCGGGGGTCCCACAATTCCCCCATCCCACCTATGACTTAAGGTTCCGTCACTTACTAACTAACAGCACCATCTTGGGAACTAAATCCCCAACCAACACTAGGGTCTTTGGGGGACACTGGAGAGTCAAATGGTAACAGGGACTAATTGCTCCCCCAGCAGTGTGACTCTTGGTGCTGCTATTCCTGCAGTATGGGGAATAAGTCGCAGCACTGGGAAGAAATAGGTCTCAGGTTTTCCGTCTCTCTGCGAGAACACTGGGGCTACAGTCTAGGGCCGTGTCCCACTCTGTCTCACTGGCTTAGTGCTGTGTTTAAATAAATAACCTGCCCCACAGGCTTGTGGGTTTGAACCTCTGGCCCCCAGCTAGTGGTACAGTTTGGGAAGGTTGTGGAACCATTAACCTCGCTTCAGGAAGTGGCTCTCTAGAGTTGGGTCTTGAGGTTTTTATAGCCTGGCCCCACCTGTTTACTCTCTGCTCCCTGACTGCTGACACAGTGCGGCAGCTGAATCACATGTCTGCTGTCTTACTTTCCCCGATGCAGCCCCACTTCCACGTGCCCTGCCAACCCCCAGCCCCATGATGGACTGTGTCCCTTCGAACTGTGGGCCCAGACACACTCGTCTTCTCTCAGACTTTCTTGTCAGGTATTTTGGCAGAACAGCAAGAAAAGTAACAAATGGGCTGGATTGAGAGCCCAGGCTCGACACTGGAGAAGCAGTATGAACCAGAGGTCCTGCAAGCTACACGAAGCTCCTGAGGGTTTCCTGAAGGTTACCCCAACCACACCCATTTCTCTCCTGCCTTGTGTTCTTCAGCCCAGGGGACGCAGATGGGCCCCTAGAGGTTTTATACTGCTCAGTAAGACACAGAGGTTAAGAATAGAGGTGAGCTCTGGGCTTGAGCACAGAGATGGGGGGGTAGCCAGTGGAACTGGAATTCCTGGCAACCTAGTGGATGGGCAGAGTGATCTATGATTAAGGGAAAGTAGCAGATCTGAGTGAGCTCTGGAGTCAGGCAAGTTGGGCTCAAGGTCTCCTTCAACATGGTGCTGAGATTCAGTAAAACCTTGGACTGTCCCATCAGCACCCTGTGTGTAAAAACAAAGGTAGTCACAGCACCTGCTGAGTAACTCTGGGGATTTCTTTCTGTAATCCCTGGTGGGCACTCAACCTGGGGCCTGGTATGCCATGAGCGTGTGCTCAGTAAGTAGTGGCTATTTTTAGTTCACAGAGCAAATCCCAGGAGTAAGGAGGTACACGTTCTGTTGGATTTCTAGTCTTATGGGACAGGCTGCAAGCCCAGAATCGTGCATGAAACACTTTGGGGGAAAAAATAGCAACTTAAAGAGGAAAGCAGTTTGTTTGTTTGCTTACAATTCCTGAGCAGTTATGCTCCTCCCAGCACAGAAGTCATGGCAGCAGGAGCAGGAAGCAGTTCCAGCAGTCAGGAAGCCGAGAGATTACATCATATTATCCACAGACGGGAAGCAGAGGGGGCAGGAGAACAAGAAGACACTTCCTGCAGTAAGGCTCTACCTCCTAAGTATTTCATAACCTTCTTAAACAACACCACTTGACTGGAAACCAAATGTCCAAACACATGTGTTTCGGGAACATTTTGTACTCAAACCACAACAGTTGGGATCTTGGGATAGACTCGGAATACAATAGGAGTAGGGCAAAATTCCTAGGGGTCTTTGTCTTAAAAAATCAAGGTCAGAGGAAAAGACCGAGGTCTTCCAGGAAGGCTGTTTCGCAGTGTATCAGTCAGCTTCTGCTGTGTAACAAACAGCCCCAGTATCTCAGTGGTAGGCAGCACATACTATACTGATGAATCTGAGAGTCATATGGGGGCACTCTGCTTCATAAGGCCCCATGCTGAAGGACCTGCTATGTCCATGGCCTTGGCAGAAGCACAGAGGAACAAGAAGAAGGTCATCGGGACTCATGAGGCTTGGGCTTCGAAGCTGGCACACTGCCACTTGTGTCCCTTCCATCAACTAAAGCCAGTCACAAAGTCCAACTTAGTCAAGCAACAGTCTATTCTGGCCACATTGAGGGCACTGCAGGGGTGTGACTTTAGGGAGGAATGAGGACCTCTGGGTAGTGATTTCTCATGGAGGAGACTCTGAAAGGTGAGGGTGGGATTGGAGGCAGAGAGATCCCAAGGATACAGCAAGGGATGCACAGCAAAGTGGAGGGAACACCAGAGAAGGTCTGGATGGTGCCTAAATGTCCCTTGAAGTAGCAAGGCTGCCTACTCCCATGGGTCCCAGCACCCTAAGCAACACCCACCCACCTCCAACACTTGCCCATCAACTGCCAAGCAGACCAGCATGAAAGCAGGGTGACTGTCATCCTCACAAGGAAACGGCCACCATCACATCAGAAAGCTAGTGTGTATGAATAGACTCACAAGACTTCAATGGGTACAGAAAAATGCCTGGTTGACACCACGTGACAGTCCATTCCTGAAGACGCCATCCTTCTCTGTCAACTCCCCTGTCCCCAAGTTCACGTTATAATAGCTTCCAGTCCCTTACTGCAGCGACTCGGAAACTCCAGAAGGGAATGTGGGGCTTGTGGAGGGAATTATCAATAACAAGGCGGTCGTGACTTTAAAGGGTTGGCCTGGGGTCAGGACAATTGTCTGTTTATTTACCATTTGGGGTTCCTAGGAACTCCCAAACAACTTCGAGATGATTTATAATTAAAAAAGATAGGTCTTGCAACAGGAAGATTAAAGATAAAATATCCAAAGTCACACGGATGAAGGGAGGAAATGATTAAACCCGAAACCTAGCAGAAGAAACTTACTGCAATTGCGCATTAAATTGAGCTAAAGCGAAGGGAAAATATGATGAGTTATTGGAGAAAAGAAAGTATAGCCATTTGTCAGGGGAGCCAAACTTTTCCCTGACACTCTGTGTGAGCGCAAATTTATCATAAGAATCGTACTAGAAGGGACAGAGAGGCCCATAATAGACACTCTCTTCAAAGACTCTTGCAGAAGATGCAGAAACGTTCTTCAGACAGTCGTTTATTATATCGACCCTGGATAAAAGCTAAGGACTTAGGGATGAACCCGGCGAGATTTAATACAGGCCCGGCTAATGGCTTATAGATTGCTTCAGGCATGGGGTTTGGAAGCCCAGTGCTAGAGCCAACGGCAAGAGGCTGGGAGAGGGTGTGCCCTTCTCCTGGAAGCCACGCTGACACACACTCCTTGGGGATCATGCCATCCTGCAATCATGATAGACTGGCAAGGCAGAGGTCCCAGTGAGCAGAGGGTAGGAAAGTCTGCCGTCTAAGGGGAGATGTGAAAATTAGTGTGGTCACATCTCATCTGCAGAAACAGAACATCCAAGAGGAAGAGGAGGGGACAAGAATTCGACCGACCCCTTCCAAGCGGCCCTTTTTGGGTTGTATGAATATGGAGGATTCCTTTTCCTTAGACTGTTTGAGAACTTTTTACCTTTTCTTCGTGGGACCAGTAAGATTTCAATATAAAACAATTGAGGTGGGGAGCTGGGGAGACAGCGGTGAATGAAGGGTTTGAATGAAGCAAACCTGAGGACCAGAGTTTGGAACCCAGAGCCGATGCAAGTTAGGTGTGGTGGCTACCTGCAGTCCTAGCAGGCAGAGACAGCTCTAACCTCCTCAAGCAAGTTGTTGAATTGTCTGAAATTAGTGACATCTGGGTTCAGCAAGGGCCCAGCCTCAATAAATAGAGTGGACGGATCAAGCCTGATGCCAATGGTGGGTCTCCATGTGAGTATGCACGTGTGCATACACACACACACACACACACACACACACACACACACACACACACACACGCTCACATGCACACACACAAACTTACGACACACATACATATGCAAAACAGAGTTAAAAACAGATTTCTAAGTCCTGGTTTTTGATATCTTTAGGGAGAAATCACAGCCACATCTGTGTTCTCATGAGCGTTTTAGGCGGGGGTGGGGTGGGGGTTGGGGTGGGGTAATGAGACTTTCAGGACTTCTTCCTCATCTCTGTTTCTGAATCTCTCCCCACCTCCTAAGCCCGCCTTTCTGATTTGAGAAATATATCCCATGCCCTTCATCCCCCTGAGGGATAGAGAAGGTACTGGATACCAGGGTGAGGACCAGACCTAAGGGGTCATTGTGTTGACAGAATTTCTTTGGCAAGAAAATCGGCAATCTCTGTCAAAGGTTAAACAAAATGTGTGTATTTTCTCCCTCTATTAGGATTGCATGCAGGAACTTGCCCCAAGGAATTAACTGTGGCTACGTGTGACTACTGAGCTATAAAGAAAATTGTCTACACGAAGACATGGGAAACAGCCTAAATATTGGCCTCTGGAGGTCTAGTTCAGTAGACGTCCTAGGGAAGGTGATACACTCATCCGGAAGGCAGCGTGGAGAACCTGAAATCACCAGTCACACTCTACAGCTTCTGCTGAGTGAAAAGCCTCCATTAGAAAGGGCTCGGGCTGGACCACTTCTGTTCTGGAGAAAAGAAAAACTATGTATCCCTAGGAGTGTAGGTAGCTTTTTTGTTTCTTTCTCTTCTACCTAAATTCCTTCCTGTGGTGGTTTGGATAGGAACAGCCCTCACAGATTCATGTCCTTGAATGGTTGGCCACAGGGAGTGGCACTATTAGGAGGTGTGGCCTTGTTGGAGTGGGTGTGGCCTTGTTGGAGGAAGTGTGTCACTGTGGGGCGGGTTTTGGGCTCTCATATACTCAAACTAGGCCTAGTGGCTCACTTTCTTCCTGCTGTCTGCAGATCCAGATGTAGAACTCTCCGCTCCTTTTCCAGCACCATGTCTGCTGCATGCTGCCTTGCCTCCTATCAGAGCGATAATGGACTTGGATTAAACCTCCGAATTGTAAGCCAGGCTCTGTTAAATGTTTTTCTTTCTAAGAGTTGCCTTGTTCATGGTGTCTCTTCACAGCAATAAAACCCTAACTTTGATTTTCTGTATTTATTATAATTTATATTTTGGCAATACTATAAATATATTTTTATTTAACGTAAAATAGTAACTATAATATTAAAAAGTAATATAAAAGTAAAAGAAGCACCAAGTGATATTTCATAGTCCTGTCTTTCAGGGTGGAGGAACAACACTCTTATGGTGATAGAACAGAGACTAGTTCTTACTACATAGCCCAGGCTGGCCTGAAACTCGCTACGTAGCTCAGACTGACCTGGAACTTGCAACCCCTGAGCCTACCTCAGTGGTGCTGGATGGCAGGCATGTGTGGGTGCAGCTGGCTTTAAGAAGCTTGTTGGAGCTGACACTGTTTCAGGGTAGGGAGCTGTGTGGAACGAGATACTCTAGGCCGCCTGTCTCTTAATATTTCTTTCCTGGTCTTCCCTGGGTTTGGAGGGATTTGTGTGAGAGCCCAGAGGCTCTGAGATCATCCTCCACCCTTTCTCAGTGCCGATGCACAGGACAGTGAAGAATTAGCTCTGGGCGATTACAGGCCTTGCTTCAAAACAGTGGTCTGTGCCGTCGTACCCTCCAGGATTGAAAAATGATGGCCGAGAGAATGGGAACCATGGCGGGTGCTGACATCAACCTGGCTGCTAAAGATGGCGCATTCTTCTCTGGATAAACCAGTCCCCCGGGGGCCAGGCCCCAAAGCTTGCCCTGTGCCTCATGTGCACACTCAGAGAGATTTATTTGGCTTTTTGCTATTAAGTTCAGTCCTTCAAAAATCCATCTCAGTCCAATTTCTTCCTGTGTTGCTCATCTTGGCAGAGAGGCTAGGACAGGCGAGCGTCCCTCCCCTTGGCTCCCCTGGCTTTTAAGCCCCTAGAAGTAAAGGGAGCTGTCCTCAAATAAATTTGAACATGTTGTTGGACATTAAGGGATGTCGCGATGAAATAAAGACAGACAGGGAAAAATGACATCAGGGCAAAGGAAAGACCTTTAGCCCACAGGGACCCTAAGCTTGAAGAAGCCCTGATAAAACGTGGGAAATGGCTTCATCGTGGCCCAGAGCTGTGGGTAGGAGTTGAGAGTGACCAATGAGGGACAAGGTACGAATCACACCAAGCATGGGATGTTTCACGTGTGAGGTACCACCAAGACTCACACACCACAGGAAGCAGTTGACAACATTCATCTTCAGCTCCTGTGCCAGCGTTCAGAAGAGTTGAGTAAGTTGACTGAAGTCACAGCTCTCGAAAACAGTGCCTGATTTCCCCCAAGCAGCTCTCCTTCAGCAGCCGTGCTTACTGTCAGGGACTATCAGGCAGTACCAACTGTTTGCAGAAGCACTTTATTTTAAGGAGCTCTGCTCTCTCTGCTTCCAGCATGTGTCTCCACTGTCGGCTTTCGAGGCTGCAAGCAAGGGTTCCTTCCTGGTGTTCTACCAAGGCAGTGGCAGCTTCTCATTGGCTCCTGAGAGGCCTTTCTAAGTTTATTTGATTTTGCCTTGGCATTTTGCAGTGGTCAGCAGAAGGCGGTGGGAAGCAACACTTTGTTCACTGCCGTGGATAATGGAAGGGACTTTGCAGGAAGAACTCCCTCCCTGTGTGAAGCCTGCAGGGCATGGATCATCACTGCAGCATGTGGTGATTTGATAACCCATTTTAATAATTTATTTTGAAGTACTTTCACACTCAACAGGGATGCTGTGAGAACTTCCATTATCTCCTTAGCCCCGTTCCCCGAAGATCGGCGTTCAGCTTCTTCCCCTTCTCGCTGCATGTGAACACCTATCCATTATCATTATTCTTCTCTGGAACTACTTGAGAGTGAGTTGCAGTAAGGATGCTCCCATCCCTAAGGTCTTCAGTGTGCACTTCCCTAAATCAAGAACACCCCACCCTCAGCCCACACATACACACGTACAACCACAAGTCTTAAGGATTGGCGGATGACATTGATAGAATACGGCCGTCCAGTTCACAGACCTGATTCAAAGCTTGCTGATGGTTCCTGCTCGCTTTTTCTATATCCACAACCCCTGCTACAGTTTCTAAGCGCCAACCGCTGATTTCCTGTCCTTTCCATGTTTACTTATTTATGTTAACAGTCGCTGGCTTTTCTGATTTACTTACCTACCCATCGCTTCCCTCCCTATAAACTCACATAACACACAGGATGGCTCACAATCTATTAATATCACTATTTATCTTGGCACCCAGTTTTCCTGAATTTGACTATGAGACCCTTCAGGCTGCCTTGTGTGTCTTTTTTAAGAGGTCTGCATCATTCCCTGCCAAGAAGATCGCGTTGAAGAATTTTCTGGAGCAGGACTGTGTCTCCCCCTTTCTTTGTCCTTCCCCTGCTTGGGAACCAGCCATTTACCAAAGCTCTGTTGCCTTTAGTGGAGGGAGGGTGTACTGGCTGGTTTCCTGTGTCAACTTGACACAAGATAGAGTTATTACAGCAAAAGGAGCCTCCCCTGAGAAATGCCTCCATGAGACCCAGCTGTAAGACATTTTCTCAATTAGTGATCAAGGGAGGAGGGCATAGCCCATTGTGGTGGTGCTGTCCGCAGGTTGGTGGTCTTGGGTTCTATAAGAAAGCAGGCTGAGCAAGCCAGGGGAAGCAAGCCAGTAAGCAGCACTCCTCCATGGCTTCCACACTCACTCCTGCCTCCAAGTTCCTGCCCTGTGTGAGTTCCTGTCCTGACTCTCTTTGGTGATGGACAGCAGTATGGAAGTGTAAGCTGAATAAACCCTTTCCTCCCCAACTTGCTTCTTGGTCGTGATGTTTTGTGCAGGAATAGAAACCCTAACTAAGACAGAAGGATCTAGAATCATCCTCTGTGCTGCAATTCCTGTCTGAGTTCTCTTGGCTGATGGAGTTAAGAATCATGTGTGTGTGCACAGATGCTCATGTTTCCTATGTACTGCACATATGTATGTGCATGTGCACACGAAGGCACACATGCTTATCTATCTTCTTTCGTCTATTTGCTCACGGCTTCACTGCCACATTTCTGATCATGCTCCATCACTGCCATGTTTGTATTTCCCCACTTGGGATGGTCAATCTGCATCATCCAGTTTGAGTGGATTTAGAATCACTTAGGAGACACACTGTCTCTCTGAAAGGCCTTTTCTGCAAAGATTTAACTCAGGAGGGAAGGTGCACCCTGGATGTGAGTGGCACTGTTTTATGAGTTGGGTCCTGGACTAAATATGGTAAGAAAGAGAAAGAGCCAAGACTCAGCATTCAGGTACTTCTGTTTCCTTACAGCAGACACAGTGTGGCCAGCTGCCTTGTAATCCCATCACCAGGCCTTTTCTGACGTAATAGACTAAGTCTTCAAATGACCAAAAGAAACTATGTTGCTTTGCTAGGCATTTTGTTATAGTAACAATAAATGTAACATACCTCTCTAACAGGGAAAACTGTCTTCAAGTGGAATACTCCTTTATTTTCTATTACTCTTTACTTAGTTCATGTGTGAGTGTGTACATGTATGCCGTGGTACATGGAGGGGGTTGGTCAGAGGACAACTTATGGCAGCTGGTTCTCTCCTTCCACTGTGGATGCCAGCGGTTGAACTCAGGCCATCAGGCTTGGCAGCAAGCATCGCTGCACACTGAACCATCCTGTCAGTATTCCCCCACCATGTTTTTTAAAACTTATTTCATCGCCTTCCAACACTAATGGTCCAACAAAGTCGATTGACTCTGAAGCCTCTGAAGACTCCTGCCACTCCCATTTTATCCCACTACAACTTCCTGGGCTCTGGCCACAGGTCACCTGTTTGGTCTTGTGGCCTTGAAGCCATTAGCCTCTACAGCCAGAGGAAGAGGAAGGATAAGATGGGGAAGAGACATCTAAGGGCGTGGTTGTCTTCAGGGTCTTTCTGCCTTAGTCTGGTCTATAATTAACACCCTCTAGAGCAGTGGTTCTTCCTAATGCTGTGATTCTAGAATACAGTTCCTCTATGTTGTGGTGACACCCCTAACCATAAATTTATTTTTGTTACAACTTCATAACTGTCATTTTGCTAGTTACGAATTATAATGTGAATATTTTTATTTCTGATGGTCTTACTTGACCATGTGAAGGGGTTAATAAACCCTCAAAAGTAGTTGTCACCCACAGGTTGAGAACCTCTGACCTACAGCCTCCTTTTTTGGAAACCAGCTTCATTTATCACTTTCCCCTTTACTCCCAAAGTCACTGGGTGGGGACAGCTAAGACATTGGTTGGCCAACAGCAGCTCTGATCAAGGGCTGGAGTGGAGGATGGTGATTCCAGGGGTAACCCTGGACAATGGAATCATCTGTGAACCCCGATGAGCTACAGCCCCCTTAGTATATCAGTGGGATGTCTGCAGGGGCTAGTCAGGGGAAAGGAAAGTGACCAGATGGGTCTAGCTTTGGTGGAGCCTGAAGCTTGCACACTCCGGTGATCTTCTTGAAGAAAACAATATTCTTAGGTCATTTTTGTTGTTATTTCCATAGCTAAATGCCACAGACCAGAATGCTTACAATGAATGAAGGTTTCCTTAACACACATTTATGGAGGGCAGGGGCTTGGACAGCTGTATCTTGTAAAGGTCTTACTGCTGGGGGCTCTGCAGGCTCTCACCTGATGTTAGATATGTAAGTCAAAAGACCCAGTCTGGAGATAACCCATTAACCCATTAACTCCCGGTCCATGAATAAGCCAATCACCTCTTCAAGATTTCATCCTATGGTTCTCTTAATATTGACCAATACATGCTGGGTTCCCACAACAGATCTCTTTTGGGGATACTCATGCCACATGAGTGGACAAATGCTCAGTTCTCAGATGTCCCTTCTTTCACCTGATGTATGAGTTTTTGAAAGCCTAGTAACTTTCTACTCCTTGCACCAAGAGCTAGCACCAAGTGTCAAGGCATTGACAACGAGCAAACACTAGCCAGTGTCCCCCCCGCCTGCCCCTTTCGATTCTGAAGGCAAAGTCAGTTCAATAGTCTATCCCTGAAAAATGGCCCCACCACCAGACCACGGAATTGCTAGATAAAGTCTGGGATTGTGCAGCAGTAAATAAATAAGGAATCAGAAGTTATGGCCTCGACATTGCTGTCTTGGTGTGTGTGTGTGTGTGTGTGTGTGTGTGTGTGGTGTGTATGTTGGTCTTGTCTACATAGCAGCCCCCTAAATCAACTTCAGTGTCCTTCAGTACTGCAGCTGACTATGTCTTGCTGGGGGTGCTTTTTCAGGCAAGCTAAGAGCTGCTGAGTTCTGGCCAGTAGTCTGCCTGTCCTTCAGCAGCATGTATTTTAGGAAGAGAATCAATCTGTTCCTCAGAAGTTGCCAGCAGGGGACAGTGTAGCGGCTGACTGCTCCCACTGGCCTGCATTTCTTTATTTTTGTCAATGGGGCAGGGTAGTGGAGAGGTTCCCTCTACCCAGTGACTTTGGATCAATTGTAAAGGATGCTACAGACTTCTCACCAGATGATGACAGGAGCACACCTGTCCTTGTGAGTGAAGGCCCGGGCTCTGTTGGGAGATCTGCCCAATGTCACTTAACCAATGGTTATTCTTGTTACATCTGAATAGACCAATGGTTATTCTTGTTACATCTGAATAGACCAATGGTTATTCTTGTTACATCTGAATAGACCAATGGTTATTCTTGTTACATCTGAATAGACCAATGGTTATTCTTGTTACATCTGAATAGACCAATGGTTATTCTTGTTTCATATGAAGAAAGCAGTACAAAAAAAGCCTCGCTCAAGGACATTTGCGTTAGTCTAAAGGCAGTGGTTCTCAACCTTCCTAACGCTGTAGCCCTCTACTACAATTCCTACAATTCCTAATGTTGTAGTGACCCACCCCAGCCATAAAATTATTTTCACTGCTACTTCATAACTGTGATTTTGCTACTGTTATGAATCTGAATGTAAATATCTGATATACACGATATGTGATATAGGACCTCCAACCCCACAGTTTGAGAATTGCTGATCTAAGATATGTATTTCCCCCAGATGGGGAGATCCACACAAGTTGTCTTCTTTTTGACTTGAAGGCTGTGGAGAGAACGAGCTCCTGGTCCAGGGAGGTGAAGGGAGCCTCCCCAGGAAGGACATGTGGATCTCGTGAATGACTTCAAGACTCTGGCATTTTCTGGAGGGACAGTAGTGGGCTCTGTCCCATGGGCTCAGGACTGCCCTGACCATGTGAACAGCCTGTGACCTTGGTGGCCCCAGAGTACCTGGTGGCTCACTGAGAGAAGTAAGGCTTCCCTGCGCCCAAGCAACCCTGTAGCCTATAACCCCCGTGCCTCTGAGGACAAAATGTAATACTATGTTTGCGAGGACAATGAAATTCAAATTGTGACTTTAGCACACCAGGCAGCGTATACTTTAAGACCTACCGACACAGGCCTTGACTAATTTGGGGGAACAATTGGGTGACCATCAAAAAGGAAGTTTTATGAGGTATCACTTGGAGGTGTCCAGCCACTAAAAGGCTGTTTGCTCAGAGACCCACCCAACTCAGACATGGCCACTTAGTGGCATAGCCAGATCTAAGTGCCTCACTGTGTTTAAGAGCTGGGGCAGAGGAATTGTTCTGAGGGACTTCGAGCAAGCTTCTTACCCTGTCTACACCCCACCCCACCCCACACAAAGTTTTATGAGGATTGAATGAGCTAACGCAAGTGTGGGTCTAGCGGGGCTGACACAGGGTGAAGATGAACGGTAATTGCTGTCCGATGCTTGTGTGGTGGCTTAGGATGAATACTCCCCACCTGATTAGTTTGAAGCATTGTCCGCCTGCTTCGGGTTTGTTTTGACATAACGGCCTGACTGACCGTATACCATACACTGACTGATGTGTGCGGTTGGAGGAGTCCCTGCATAGGAGTACACCCACAAGGCATTGTCATGGTCATGTCACAATCATGGCAGTAATGAGCAAAGCCATCCTCCACCAAGGATCCCTCCTGCCTCCCATACCTCACCCCTCCTGCCTCTTTTGCAACCCCATGTAAACACTCCTCGGATGTCTGCCACGACACGCTATGCTGCAGACGTCACAACTTTTATGAATGGAGTCACATAGGATGTACTTGGTTTGGGTCTGGCTTGACATGGCATCACTACCTGGGATTTGATATCTGTTACTGGCATGGCTTTTAAAATATACCTTCCCCAGCCCACGGCTGTAAAGTTAGGCTTGGCTCTTCCTCCCAGCCCTATGCTCTCAGAAATAAGACTCAGACTCGAAATATATTTACAAGTACTTTGGCCACACAGCTAGGCTCTTCTCTGACTAGAGCATAGCTAAAGATAACCCATTTATTCTAACCTACGTTCTGCCACGTGACTGGTTACCTGTGCCCAGGAACCATGTGTCCACCTCCCCACATCTTCCCAGGCAGATATCCTGCACCTGACTCTATCTCAGAATTTTCTCTCCTCCTGGATGTCCCGCCTCCCATTTCCTGCCTTAAGCCATAGGACAAAGGCTTTTTAATTGACAGGTGATGCATTCATACAATACACAAGATAGTATACACAAGATAGCCTCTACAAATGGCTATCAGACATCTCCCAGGGAGTGACAAGGGCTAGCTGAGGCATCTCTGGGGTCTTGCACAGTTTTTGAGTCTGGACTTCTAGCTTCCAGGAGTTTCTAACTGTACCTTTCGAGCATCCTGATGCCCCCGTGTCCCAGAGTGTGCAGGCACATGTGACTCTAAAGCCACAGGGCTAGTCAGGGGCACATGCAGCTTTTCCTTACTACATGTGCCCAGGTCTGAGGTGTGGCCTGGTTGAAAATGACTGGTCTGAAGTCTTGACGCTAATTACTGAAAGCCTGAGATATCTGACACCCACAGCCTATCGTGTGACTGTGATACAGGTTGAGCATCTCCAACCCCAAACTTCTAAATAATCCAGTTCGGGAACTTTCTGAGGTCCTATATGACACCACAAGTGGAAAATTCCACACCTGACCTCATTTGTCAGGTTGAAGCCAACAGCAACAGGCTCTTTTAAAATGCCACGTGAAATTGCTTTCGGATTGTGTTCATACTGTGAATATGAAACACAAATTTCATGTTTAGATTTGGGTTACACCACTAAGCGATCCCATCACACATGTGCAAAGATTCCAAAAGCTGTCAAAAAAAAAAAAAAAAAGACACCTCAGAAATCTGAAGAACTCTGGTTCCAAACTTTTCAGATTAGGGGTACTCACACTGAACTTCTAGGCTTAATGGCCACATCCCCAAGCCCATCTGTTTCCTAGATTATTTTGGCTTTCTAGACACACGTGGCCAGAGGGACATTGTATGTTGCCCATCAGGAAATACACAAAGGCCCGGCGTCACCTGCCCCCACACACAGTTCCAGAGAACCACACTCAAGGGGGTGCGGAAATCAATACGGAAAATGAGACACTCAAGCTACCGCAAAGGGCTATTTTTGCTTATTCCAAATTGCTCTGTTTCTGTAAGTAGCTATTTCCAGTCAGCCTCTTCCCTGGCTATGTATAGGGATGGCTCTGCAATTTAAACACAAGTGGTAAGCAAAGAGAAATCTGCAAATAGGCTTGCACCCCAGGGATAAATCTGGGGCAATTGAAAAGGTGGTGGGAGTTGGTTCTTTCCCCAAATACGGAACCGCTTCAAATTCCACTCACAGATTGGAGCCCATCAAGAAATAAATATCCGTGTAAGGTGGTGGGACACTTTCTAGTAAGTGTTCAGGGTTTAAAAATAGGGATTTCAAAGGCAGTGTTCTCCTGAGCGTCTGGAGGCCACTCCCCAGCTGCCCTGCTCTGCCAGCCGGGGACATGTTTAGACAGCAGGTGAGGGGAAGCTGTCTCTATTTTTAAAGGTTTCTGGTTTTCTGATCGTTGCCAGGGAACCTGTGGACACAAGAGGAGTGCTCCTCGGAAGGTGGCCTCACACATTGGTGCAGTGAATCATCCGCCAATTACTTACTGGTCCTACTGCTCCAAATAGACCAGATCTGCTTGGGGTCGGGGGTACCCTTTGCCGACACCTCACCTTCTCTGCCCTTACTTTTCCCCTTGGCCAGGGCACTTCCTGTTTTCAATAATGTCTTTCACAGTTCACGTCCCCTCCTAAAGCCAATAAGTCTTTTATTGGGCTAACCCACCACCCCGTTAGCGTGAATGGACCATAGAAAGCTTGTTAGCCCTTCGTAGTGGGGGAAGGATGAGGAGAGTCCCCAAAGTTTTTACTGTGTTGTTTCTGTGCGGTTTGGGTTTTATACATTGAGCTTGTGCGTCTTTCATACTTTTCAAAGGTTCTCAAATGTTCCATTTGCTTCCTATGCACCAAGAACTGTCCCTTGTGCATCAGAGACGGTCCTGGGTAGTAACCATTGCACCTGTCCCCACGGCCTTGAGAAGAAGCAGTCACCACAGGTGGAGGTTATTGGAGAATTGAACCTTCAGAGGGAGGGCTCTGGAAGGCACAGCTGCCTGAAGGTTGGCTGGCAGGTTGTCACTCACCGAGAGTGACAAATGTCATTGCAGGCATCTATGGTTGCCCTTTGCTTGGAAATGTTACTGGGATTTAGGTTTCCACTGTTCTGTGATTTCATATGCTATCTCAGCAGGAATGTAGGGTTAGCCCTGGCCCTGACGGGATGTTCTCCACAAAGCCTTGCCGATCTCTGCTTCCCTTCCTTCCCTTCCCTTCCCTTCCCTTCCCTTCCTTCCTCCCTCCCTCCCTCCCTTCCCCTTCCCTTCCTTCCTCCCCCCCTCCCCCCCTCCCGTCCCCCCCACCCTTCCTCTTCTCCCCCTTCCTCCTTTCCTTCCTCCCCCCTCCTTCTCTTCCCCCACCACCCCTCCCCCCTCCCCTCCCCTCCCCCCCTCCCCCCCCCCCCCCCCTCCCCTCCCCTACCCCCACCCCCCCCTCTACCCCCCATTCCCCCTCCCTCCCCTCCCCTCCCCTCCCCTCCCCCTCCCTCCCTCCCCTCCCCTCCCTCCCCTCCCCTCCCCTCCTCCCCTCCCCCCTCCTCCCCCAGCTCCTCCTCTCCCCTCCCCTCCCCCCTCCCCCTCCCCTTCCCTCCCTCCCTCCCTCCCTCCCCTCCCCCCTCCCTCCCCTCCCTCCCCCTCCCTCCCTCCCCCACCCCCCACCTACATGTCAACTTCCCCTCCCTCCCCCCCTCCCCCCTCCCCCCTTCCCCTTCCCTCCCCTCCCCCTCCCCCCTCCCTTCCTTTCCCCCCCCTCCCCTCCCTTCCCCTTCCTCCCCTCCCTCCCCTCCCCCCCTTCCTCCCCCTCCTCCCCCCCCTCCCTCCCTTCCCTTCCCCTCCCTTCCCCTCCCCCCTTCCTTCCCTTCCCCTTCCCTTCCTTTTTCTCTTTTGCCCCTCCTTCCTTCCTTCCTTCCTTCCTTCCTTCCTTCCCTTCCTTCCTTCCTTCCCCTCCTTCCTTTCCTTAATTTTATCAGGCAAATGCAGCACCCAGTCCTGTACGAATTTCTCAGTTTCACATGTCCAAAATAAAAAACAAAAAAAAAAAGAAGACAAAACAAAAAAAAGAGCATGGGATCTATGTGAAGTCCAATTCCATATCACAATAATGGGAGGAAGAGATGCCAGGGAAGGGGACCAAGGAGGACGGAGTAGACTGAGCTTGGGGCTTTGACCCTAGAGATGCAGTTTCACCCAGCTCGAGGCCACCTTTTCCCCTGGTGGCCTGCTTGCTCTCTCTAACTTATTGCCTTAGGAGCACTGTCACCTCTTGACGCTCACTGTTTGACTTCTGGAAGAGAAGTCATACCCATACAGCTGTCCGGGAGGATGACATATCCTTCTAGCTGTTATGAGCCCCAGTGAGGGATAGACAGAGAGAGATCGGTCTGATTGGACAGGAGCTTTATGGAGCCCACCTACTTCCCTCCACTCTCCAAGACGTGTACAAATTGGTCGGACCATGTTTTTATTTTTTCCACTACTTCAAGGTCATACCATTTTTCTTTTTAATATACAGACCATGCCTCAAACGAAGTAAGTGCCAATAAATATTTGTTGAATTGATTTTCCTGTTCAGACACATGGCAGAAAGACTCTCTGGCCTTATGAGCATAATTCTTTAGTTTGACTCTCGTTGAATTTCTTCCTTGTGGATATTGGTCTCATCAGACAGGGAAGGCTTTGAGTCTGAGCTGAGCTCTTTCTGGGTCAACAAACACAAAGGCAGCCCAATGCTGTTGTAGGGCAGGCAGAAAAGAGACTCCAAGTTTGGGTTATGGTTTAGATCTAGACTGCCCCTTCCTCATGGGTTTTGGGGAAGTGATGACATCATGAGACCTCTGACCTCATGGTTGGATCAATCCACTGATGGATTTATAATCAGCTGGACATCAGGGATGTGATAGAATCGTTAGGACAGGGTCTGGCGGGTTCTGCTCAGAGGGAGTATGTCATTAGAGGCATGCTCTGATCTGGTCTCTCTCTTACCCTCTCTCCTTTCCTTTCTCCCTCCCTCCCTCCTCTCCTATCATCCTTAGTGATGAGCAGGCAAACTTCACTGCATGTTCCCCTCTGTGATGTTCTCTCTGCTTCATGATTTAGAAACAACAGAACCAAATCACAGACACAGAAACCTCTGACAACAGGAGCCAAGCAAGGCTTTCCTCTCTTAAGCCAACTTCCTCAGTCAGGCATTTCGTCACAGCCATGGCAAGTAACTGAGGTAGTAAGAAAACAAGTCCATTCTCACCAGGATGGGGACAACCGAGAGCCAGAGGCACAAGTCAGCTTAATAGACACAGTGTGTGAAGAAGAGATTAGGTGTGGTGAGGATTTGGCGTTTTTAAACACATAGAAATGTTATGGGAATGTTTGTTTGTTTTGTTTGTTTGTTTGTTTTAAGCCCAGGTGTGGGATATAGGGCTTCAGATTGACCACAGCAGCTGACTGGGATTTGTCTCGTGCTCTGTCAGGGGTGTAATTTTGCCACTGAAGATGGTTAGAATTCGGGGGACTCTTGAGACAATATATAAATGCTTGAGCCCTGATAGAAGAGGCTGATTGGCTGGCTGGTTGCTATTGTTGTGGTCTGTCAAGTGGTTATGTGCAAAGAGATGTGCCTTAGTCAGGGTTTCTATTCCTGCACAAACATCATGACCAAGAAGCAAGTTGGGGAGGAAAGGGATTATTCAGCTTACACTTCCACATTGCTGTTCATCACCAAAGGAAGTCAGGACTGGAACTCAAGCAGGGCAGGAAGCAGGAGCTGATGCAGAGGCCATGGAGAGATGTTACTTACTGGCTTGCTTCCCCTGGTTTGCTCAGCTTGCTCTCTTATAGAACCTAAGACCACCAGCCCAGGGACGGCACCACCACAATGGGTCCTCCCCCCTTGATCACTAATTGAGAAAATGCCTTACAGCTGGGTCTCATGGAAGCATTTTCTCAAGGGAGGCTCCTTTCTCTGTGATAACTTCAGCTTGTGTCAAGTTGACACACAGAACCAGTCAGTAGAAGATGAGAAGAAGAAATTGGATGTACTGGAGGAGAAGATCAACTCTGCTCTAAGGAACTTGATGCCCTTATAAGCATGAAGTAGTCTAAGGAGATCGATGCCCCCTTTCCCCTCTAACCTTCTTTCTCTCCTACCTAGTGTTGGGGGCTTGGAAGGATGAGGAAGGGTGTTAGGAAAAGGAACCGAATAAAGTAGCCAAAAGTCTGGATACAGTTAAGGAAAGGAGAACAAATTGAAGCGATATGATGGATTCAGGATCAAACTGGAGAACAGCCAGAGTAGCCACATCAAACAAACTTGCAGGTTAGTGTGCCGGGAGCCTCCTGGGACCACTCAGCTATGCTGGGGCACATGCGCAGTGGAGAGCCCAGGTGGAATAAACCATGGGGAGTAAACAAATATGCAAACACCGTAAGCTGAGAAATACAACACAAAAGGAAGGGCAGTTAATAGGATTTGGAGACAATTAGCATTTAAAGAATCTTTTCAGGCGTCCTCATCCTTGCTGGTCCTCAGGGCCTCTAAGTTTGACTGGTTCATTGGATTCATTTGACCCATGTCTGTCACAATAGGCCAGGATACAGGCTCCAAAGGGTGCGATGCTATTCTTGGTGGTCAAGGTGACCATATCTGTAATTAACAAAAACCCAAGCAGCTGGGTACACCAGCGAGGGAGTTTTTTCCTTAATTAAATCATTTGATGTGGAAAGACCCACCTTTAATCCAGATCTTTGGAGACGGGAAGACTCACCTTGAATCTGGGCCCCACCTTCTGTTGGCAGCCAACATGGAAGAAAGACCCTGGGTTTCTTTGCTTGCTCTCACGTTTGCTGGCAAATCCACTCCTTCACTGACATTAGAGTCTACTTCATGATCCCAGCACATGCTGAAGGACAGTTAAGACATCTAACCTCGTGGACTGAACAACTACTAAGTTCTTAAATTCTTGGGCCTTCTGTTGGTAGACTGTCACTGTTGCACTACTGGACCGCATATAAGCCATTCTAATAAATCATACATACATATACATTACACACACACACACACACACACACACACACACACACACACACACACATATATATATATAATCCATCAGTTCTGTTCCTCTAGAGAACCCTAATAAAGAGGGTAAGTTGCTCAGGGTTCTCTAAAGAAATAGAGTACATAGAATGAATGAAAATAAATGAATATATGTTATATATTAAGGGGAATTTATTATTGAAGTGGCTTACTGGTTGTGGTGTTGATAGTCCGTCAGTGGCTGTTTCCCAGTAGAGAGGCCAATTATCTGGTAGTTGTCCCTTCCATGAGACTGGCTGTCTCAGCAGTTCCTATCTGGTGCTGGAGTTCCCGAGGATTCCTAGAAAGCTACAAGTCTCCAGTGAATGTCGGAATTCTGCAAAAAGGTGGGTTCTAACCCCAGTGAAAGAATGCCTGCGTAGCAGCAAGAGTGAGAGCAAACAGGCAAAAGCACGCACTTCGCTCTTCCACATCCTTTTACGAGGGCTGTCACCAGAAGGCATGGCCCAGATTTAGGGTGTGTTTTCACCAACCAAGAGTAGCCATCGCAGAGGGCTAGCTAAAATCACATGTGACCAACTAAAGAGCAAGTCCCATGCCATCCCCCAGACCAAGGCAATCTAAACTGTATGCCCTGGTGTGCATGGCTTGCTTTGTTTGCTTTTGCTGTTTCGTGCTTTACTTTCCTTCCACGTGCCGCTTGAGTGACAGTCATAATGGTTACTGCAGTTATCGGCATCCGTCACTAACAACCGAGTCCATGGCAGACACTCTCCCAGTTACCCTCCAGGCCTTAGTAGTGATGCTAGTTCAACTCAGACCCCTTGAACCTCTGCAGCTGTGATCCAGTTGCTTAAGGGAGAGTTGCTTCTGCGTGGCGAGGCGGGAAGGATAGACATCTTAGCTCTCTTGTAGAGCACAGCGTGGTCCTCCTGATGGCTGATACTGACCATCAGCCTGACCAGATGAGAGTCACTGAGGAGAAGGACCTCTGAGGGTTTCTAGGTTGGGTTAACTGAGATAGGTAGATCCATCCTAAATGTGGGTGGCACCGTTCCATGGGCTGATTTTATACTGAATCGAGGTAGATAAACACTAGCATTTATATCTCTCTGTTCTTGGCCGTGGATGCAGTGTGACCAGCCACCTTGCACACTGGTCACCATGACTTTCACACCACTTGAACTGTGTCAAAATAAACCTTACATTGCTTTGTCGGGTGTGACAGAAATGAGGAAGTCCTACTCTCCCTTGGGAACTTTCTTTTTGTCCGATGTGTTTGCCTGTGTAGTTCCTGCTACTTTCTGAAGAGTTCCTTTTATCTGAAGAGTTTCACAGAGGCCCCAAGACACCCCAAGGGCAGCCACTGAGCTTTTCCGGTTACTCTTGGTCTAGGTAACTGGGCAGTTCCCGAGGGCACGAGGAAGTGCTACACAGATCCACATCTGTGTATGGCACACAGACCCTGCACAGTAGACGGTCAGAAACCTAACTGGAGACGGAATGAAGCATGTTCTCTGATGTAGGCATCTAAATAGGTGAGTGGTGAGATCTCTGAGGAAGATGGGTGTGCTCATTCCCTACGTGTCCCTTCAGGACTGAGAAAGAAAGGGCCGAGGAGGCCAGCGGGGGCGGAACATCTGTGTTGTTGCTCAGTCACAGAATTGGGGGCTCCCTGCTACACACCTCATTTAGCAGCCTTCCAAACACCACCATCTACACTGCTGGGAGCTTAATTCTGCTCATCCCCCAAACCCCCTGTGACCCGCTGGCCCAGTGTGGTTGCTTCCCCACAGCTGTGCCCTGTGACCCCACTGCCGGGGCCCCCTGCCTGTGCCTGACCATGTCCTCTCTGTGAAATTGTGGCTATTAACTGTGGGGCCACTCGATCTCCCAGATGTCTCCCCAGTACTTCCTGATGGGGAAACCAGCCTGGCTATACAATGGTGTCTCCTGATGCTGGCCAGCCTATTTCTGCTTCCCAGGAGCAAGGTCTGATTTCCAAGACTGACGGTGAGTGCAAGATGCGTTTTCCAAACCACCATAAGCACCACATAAATCTACGGACGCATACATATGTTAAAAACTGCAGACCATACTGCTAACAACGTTGCTAGAGCCGGCTCGGGGAAACAAGCAGAAGCTACCAGCAATCTTGTTAATGTTAATTTGTGCAGTCAGGCACCATGAACAGAACAGCCGTGTTAGAGGGCTGTGAATCCCACACGCTCCCTGGCTGCGTTACTACTGAAATAAGTCTCAGTTTCCTCATTTACAAAATGGGCTTAATTATCTAAATATTGCCTGTCCTATTTTACCTAACAAGGTTGTCGTACGGATCAGAGAACACAAAGCCCCGCGAAACCTGTTCTTAAAACTATGTACGGATACAAGATTATTAGACCCGTAACTAGAAATTGTCTCACTTAACACAAGTGCTCTTTAGAATCCAGATCTGTTGTTTGGTTGTGAAAAAAAAAAAAAAAAAAGCTATTATTTCATGGCATTCCCTCCCCTCTATTCTTATTTGCTGGGCTGTTCAGTACCGGATTCTCCCCTGGCTGTGAGAACAGGAACTCTGTCCTGGCGACTCAGACCTGTGGTTTTTATGCTGTAAGTGGGCTTGGCACTAACATTTGTTTCTGAAGTAATTTCTGAGGGTTTGAATGACAGTATCACCACTTGGAAGGAAGCAGTATTGTGGGCTTCATTCCGACAAGCATATTTAAGAGTTTTCTATTGGAAATAAAATATATTGTAGGAAGAGATCAGTTTGTCTGGAAGATTGAAACTTGGAAGGGACATTAGGTAAGGGATCTTGCATCCTGAGTAGGGCAAAATTTGTTCTTAAGGTCTCCTAAGAGGCTGGCTTCATTTGTGTTACTCCAGAATGCAGAAACAGGGCCCACAAGGAAGTGTCGATGAGAGGAGGTGGACCACAGGCTGGGAGATCACTCAGTGGGGAAGAGTGCTTAGGTAGAAGACATGGGTTCAAGTCTCTAGCACTCATGTAAGAAGCTGGGAATGGTTGTGTGTGAGTCTGTTATCCCAGAACTCTTGGGGGTGAAGACAGGAGGATTACAGGGATTTACTGGGTGCCAATCTACCTCCAGGTTCTGTTAGAAACTCCACCTCGAGGGAACAGGAGACTGAAAACAAGAGCAGAATATGGAGTCTTCCATTGGCTTCTTCGAATCTGTGCAGACATGTGAGCCCACAACATGCACACACAACATGCACGCACATACACCATGTAATTACTCTCCAGCCCCAACTCCCACACAGAAGAGGCGAGACAGATTTGTGACAACTGAAGAGCTATCATGGCAGATGAGAGGTCAGACTGTCCGAGTCCATCTTCGCCTGTGGGGCTCTGGAGGCAAAGCTCAAATAAAGATGGGGAGAGGAAGCAAACGGAAAAGAGAGAGGGGACAAGAGAAACGAAGGAAAGGTTTGGGATTTTTACTGTTTTTTCTTTCCTGAGGATCCCTCCAAATGCCAGACCAAGGCTTCCTCTGGACCACAAAGCCTTCTGACATGGACCACGTCACTCTCACTCCAGAACAGCCTGAGACCCTCATTTCCTCAGGTCACATCTATGTCCTCACCCGACCCATGACCTGGGTCAAGTCCCCAGCTCTTTAATCTCCAGGATTCTCCTCTCTCTCTCTCTCTCTCTCTCTCTCTCTCTCTCTCTCTCTCTCTCTCTCTCTCGATTATTTATTTATTTTAAGTATGTGAGTACACTGTCGCTGTCTTCAGACACACCAGAAGAGGGCATCAGATTCCATTATAAATGGTTGTGAGTCACCATGTGGTTGCTGGGAATTGAACTCAGGACCTCTGGAAGAGCAGTCAGTGCCCTTAACCACTGAGCCATCTCTCCAGTCCCAGGATTCTCTTTAGTGCAAAAAGGCTGTATTTTGCTGCACACTAAGCTGGGTACTGCAAGTTCTTATTCTCAAGTAGGGATTGGCTTCTGTTTGTTTGTGACTCTTGGACCTCCAGCCTCCAGAGCTCTGGGAAAGCAAACGTCTGCCCATTCAGCTCCAGTCTGTGGTACTTTGTATCCCAAACAGACTAAGCCACACCCTCGAGGGAAAACCTGTCAAAACAAAAGCATTATTCCAAGTGCCATTCTGCTGCTTACTGGCTCAGGGCTCTTGTACCTCCCCTCCCTGCTCCTTTTCCTTTTCTTGAGAACATTAAGTGCCATTGGCAAAATGTGGATGGGTCACCACACCCATCCCAGAGATGGAGAGCAAGAGAGAAGAGAGACACTGTCACCCCGACTCAACGTCTTCGCGTGACCAATTGAAAAAGAAACCCCTCTCACATCAACACCACTTCCTCTGGGTGTCCAATTTGAGTTGTTTGGGGGTCGATGGCAATTGGTCACCTCCTACCAACACCAACCTCTCCTAGGTCTCCAGCGTTCACAGGTACTCGCCAGGGAACACGAAAGCTAAGAGAATCCCTGGTCTGTTAATATTCAAGTACCCACCCTCTTGGGGTGCACAGATGTAGGTAATAGTTCCATGTGCAAATTCCAAGGACGGATGGGTCCCCCAGGGCTATAATTCACACCCTGAGCCACTGTGGAGGTGGGGGTAGCCTCGAGAAGCCCTTAGAGGAGCCTGTGAGGTCAGCTTCCCAGATCAGAGACGGGAGAGACTTACGGTTTATCTCAAAACAGCCCGAGCAGCAATGTCAATTCCAGACAAGCAGCGGGAGCACTCCCCCCTCGGTGCCAAATTACAGGCCTTGTCTCTGAGGAGCAGCTGCTCTGGCCATTGGCCCCGGCACCTCTCAGCGTGCCACCTCCTCTCTGAGTGCACATCTGGACTCACAACCTTGAGCAAGAGCCATACATTTTTCTTGTTGTTGACATATGGCCCTCCTGGGGCTCAGCAGGTCGGGCCGGCACAGACACTTCCAGCATCCTGACCTCAAAGGTCCCGCATTCTCTAGACTGACAGGGAAAGGTTCCAAGTCTATGAGCTGCTGTGAGCTAGGAGTCCGGTGCTTCGTGCTGAGAGGGGCTCTTCAACTCATCACTGCCCTGCCAAGGAAGTGGAGGGGAGAGTAGATGTGATTAACATGTAGCCGTAAAATGTTGCTGCTGCCATCAAAAACGAATCAAGAAATGTTCGTGTAAGTAATTGCAGACCCCGTGGCCCCAGCAAGCCGACCCACAGAGCCTCAACCTACTGAACAGCGGTCATCTTGTCCCACCACCTTAGTGGCATTTGCCAATGGTTAGTAACTGACTGCAACAGGGAGCCTGGCTGCAGTTAGCTCACGAGAGTTTCCAACACCTTTACATTTAACTTTCAAACAAAACAAAACAAAACACGGAAGATGTTATCCTATAGGGGGAAGAATAGGACCTTGTTCTCAAAGGCCAACTGTGGTCAAAGTTGGTGCACTAGAATTTATTTCTTTTTTATTTCTTTTTAAATTTGTTTTTTTTTTTGTCTTGACTTTTTATTATTTTGTGAATTTCACCCCATGCATCCCAATCCCACTCATTCCCCCTCCCCTTGTACCTGTCTTCCACCCTTGCAACCTGTCCCCCTACCGACCTCCAAATAGAGAAAAAAAATCTCATTGTGGAAGCCATAGTGTGTCCCAGCGTGTCCCACAGTATACCCTTTTGTCCACATTTCTCTACTTACAAATGTTCATTTTCGATGACTCGTTGGTCTGTTACGAGGCCTCTGGTTTCTGCTACTCTGTCAATACTGGAACCCCCCTCACCCAACCCCTTGGGAGTCCTCTCAGAAATTCTGTTGTTGCCCTGTGTCATGGAGATCTGGAGTTTGGATTGGAGGACCGGCCCCATCACTCACTCCAGCAGTTCATCGATGGGGTAGATGTTGGGGGAAGCCAATTCAAAGCCCTGAGTCTGGGCCCGAGAGGTGTCTGAGCTGGTCAGCCTGCTGGCTCTCCTCCCTCACATCCTCAAGGCCAGCATACCAGCAACCCCACAACCAGGGCCAGCTCTACCCCCAGGCTCTTCAGAGTGTTGCAGCCAGTGAGGGGCATGGCCAGCAGGGCAGACAAGTTGCAAGGCCAGTTCTCCCACACTCACACACTTGGGGACAGCTTACTCATCCTCTGCTTCCACCAGGGTCAACTTCACTGTGCTGCCCAGGCAAAGTCAGGGCTCATTCGCCCAGGTGCTGCAGCTGATGAGGGGCAGGGTCAGCTCCCCTACCCCCATGACCCCAGGGACAGCTTCCCTACCTGCCACAGGTGCGCGCGAGAGCGCACGTGTGTGTGTGTGTGTGTGTGTGTGTGTGTGTGTGTGTGTGTGTGTGTGTGTGTGGTCAGGGGGTGGTTTTCTCTCAACCATGCCACCTCACTGGAAATGAGTGGTAGAGTCAGCTCTCGTGCCCCAAGGCCAGCTCTCCCACAATGTCTAGATGAAGGGTAGGGTCAGTTCTGCAGATCCCTCAAACATCAACATCTCCCCGGACAGGTGGCAGCCCAGACCAGGGGATGTCCACTTGGCCTTTGGTGGTAACAGACCCCTGCTACTGCAGGGCCAAGGACACAGATGTGGCCCCTGGTGGCAGCACAGGTCAGGACCACCACACCATGGTCCCAGGTACATCAGGCTGTTCCTCACTACTCTCCAGTATCCAGTTCTGCCTCTCTTCATTGTGCCTGCATCCTTCTGTTCCTCTTTCTCCTCCACCTCTCCACCACTGACTTGCTCCTTTTAGTGGCACCTGGGGTCTCCAAGTGTCTGGGGTGGTCTCAGAAGTGCCATGTCCTATCTGTGCATTATGGTACTGGGCAGGGGTCATCTCAGGCATGGTTTGCCTCCCCAAACTCCCAGACCCGCATGGTGCCAGACTGGTGGTTATCCCAGGCTTATTCCTCACCTGAGCCACCCGAGTGGCCCTTTGAGAGGACATCAGTCTCAGGCTCATTCCTACCTGGGACCAAGTTCCCAAGGGTAGGGTTCTTCTAGTCTCTGGCTTGCTTCCCGTCCTGGGAGCCCTTCCAGGTCTGCCTGGCACCAGGTTAGTGGCCATCTCAGGCTAGCTACCTCTTCAGTCCCCCTGGTGCCAGGCAGGTGATTGTCTCAGGCTCCCAGTTTTTCAGGGAATGTTAGCCACTGATCATTCAGGTGTTCGTAGTTCAGAACACTGAGTGTAGTTATAGCCTGTCTCCTCCCTGCCACCTACATGTAACACAGCAGCGGCACCTCAATGCCCTCTAGGGGTGGGTTATCTTTTATTTTTAATTCTGTGTATGTGTATGCCTGTGTGTGGTTATATGCAGAGGATGCCGGAGGGGTTGGAGCTCTTGAAATGGAGACCCATGTGGTTGTGAGTTACCTAATATGGGTGCTGGAAACCAAACCCAAGTCCCCTGGGATACACTTCATCCACAGCTGCCTCCCAACCCTGCTTGGCTTCTAAGGTAAAGGAATCACGGTGTGAAGAGAAGGAGGAGAGAGAAGGGGGAAAATATATAACAGTGTATTCATCCGACCTGTGTCCTGGAATGATTTTCTGACTGGGAGAGAAAGAAACGGTTGAGTCATGACAAAGAGCTGTGCAGTTAGAAAGCTGACATCACCTTCCCCGGGAAACTCCCTCAGCAGGAACTGACTTACAGCAGGCCTGGGTGGCCTTGAGCCTGTACACAGTCTGAGATTCAGAAAACAGAGTTTTACTGGGGCTCTCTGAGCTGAGGACTGGACTTACAACATTCCTGGTTAGAGAAGAATGCATCTAAAAGTTCACACCGCAGATCCACAAGTCTGTCTCCATGAGTTAAAACCAACTCCAGTTTCCGCTGTTCGGAAGAACGCCGTGAGATCCAGTACAGGAGGGTGCTCAGTTCACCGTCCTTTCTGAGTGGGCTGCCTAGAGTTAGTAGGTGTGAGACCCGGCACCCACTCTGATATCTCTGTGGTGAATTTCCACAAGTGGAAAGGTATACAGAGTAGTTGGGGCTGGGATCAATACGGGTGCCCCCGAACCCCCCTCTAAACATTATCAGCATCACTGCCGAGTTGGGAGGAGATGAGACTGACATCTACGCTGCCAGTGGTCCTTTCCCACTGTAGGTTCCAGCATTCCTGGGGCTTTGTCTTCTCCATGCATTCTCAGAGGTCTGGATTCATTGTCTCATTAGCAATGTTCTCTCAACCTTAGTGCTGCTTGGCTCCCGTGCACATCCTTCTGTGAGGGTTTCTGGCTTAGTCTTGTTGGGTGGCACCTTTTGGCTATCTCAGAGAGAGCATTCTTGCTTTGTCTTGTTCTTACAAATGCATTCTCTTGTTCAGTGTCAGCACTCGAGGCTTCTTGATTCATTTTGTCCTATTATCACCCACCACCTACTTTTCTGACTAAAGGTTCATTACCAAGAATCAGGAGGGCCTCCAAGTTCATTGGTGGGACCAGACAGACAAGAGAATGTTGCTTTCTATTAGACACTAACAGACTGAAGGGCCTCCTGACCCACATTATACTTGGCTGCTTGACACAGACATCAGTGTGACCTTGGCCCGAGTCCTCTGACATTAGCTAGGTAGCTATGGAATATGGCCAAGAAACATGCCCATCTTAAGCCTCCATCTTCTGGTGTGTGTGTGTGTGTGTGTGTGTGTGTGTGTGTGTGAGAGAGAGAGAGAGAGAGAGACAGACAGAGACAGAGACAGAGACACAGAGAGAGACAGAGACAGAGAGAGACAGAGACAGAGACACAGAGAGAGACAGAGACAGAGAGACAGAGACAGAAATAGAGACAGAGACAGACAGAAACAGACAGAGAGACAGAGACAGAGAGAGGCAGAGAGAGGCAGAGAGAGGTAGAGAGAGGTAGAGGAAGAGGGAGAGCGAGAGAGGGAGGGAAGCAGAGAGAGACAGACAGAGACAGAGAGACAGTGACATAGAGAAGCCATGCATCGAGCATTAGTGTTTGTAGATTTAATTTCCTGTCCCCACCTGGTGAATGACTCCAGAGCCCTGATGAAGACCTTCTGCTGAGTCGCTGTGCCCTTGTCTTTTGATCCTTCCTGCTTCAGCCTCACCATGTCAGTCTCTATCCCAGCCAGGCCTGAGATCAGCTTGAAGCTGAACTCTGGTGCCTGCCATGGGTGACTTCCCTGGTAAAGAAAAGCTGTCCAGAGTCAGCCCCGAACTGAGCTCGTTCGCTGTGTGAGCACAATTCTTAGGGTCTGTAATCCTTCTTGGTCCTGGAGCAAGGCTGAGGAGCTGAGGTGTTGCTGCAGCCACAGCATTGTGGGGCAGGGGTCCAAGTTTATGAGTTCAAGCCTCCATGAAAAAGGCAATAGTTTTAGCCTTGAGACTCTCTCTCTCCCAGTGAGGATGAGAAAATTCAAAATGGGCTCCAAGGCTCGTGTTCTCAGGACTCCACCCCGGCTTGTGGCATTACTTTTGAATGTTGGACATCATTTCAAACATGGCTGCTTCCTTCTACAAACTAACTTTACCTCCATTGCTATGGATTAAAGGTGTGTGCTAGGACTTGCCTACATTCCTGCCAAATCGAATAGACCTAGAAGGTCTTTGGGTGTGAGCTCTGGCCAGAGCAGCCACGTTGCTGGATTAAAATTCCTCTACACCGGGTTAGAGATTTAGCTCAGTGGTAGAGCGCTTTTGCTTAGCAAGCACAAGGCCCTGGGTTGGTCCCCAGCTCCAAAAAAAAAAAAAAAAAGAAAAAAATTCCTCTACACCTGAAGATGGTCCTGACTGACTTAAGACAGCAATGCCCAGTAAGACATGGTAACTGTCTCCAGCCCTGGACTTCTCACCCAGTCAGACCTGCCAATCACGTCTCCTTGGACAGGCTGCCTACCGCAGTGTATTCCCAAGTGCTCAAAGCTATAAGGTGGGAATGACATGATCCTTCTCTCAGAGTGACAAGGAAGGTGCCCGATGCTAGCTGGGGTATTCAGCTGTTTCGGAAGCCTGGGGTCTGTGCGATCTCCCGGATGTTGGAATCTCCCATCCCATGCCACCTACTGGATCGCACCAGTTCACACTGAAGGGTGCATGAGGCTTTCACTAAGGAAGATCTTTAAGGCCATGGAACCCAAGAGAGCTGAGGAGGTAGAGGCTTTCTGGTAGGATGTGTAGACCCACTTTTATCTTTGGGAGCAGGGAATGACGCTCACCCAAGAAAACCCCTCACCTCTCCCTTCAGACACATTTTCTAGGGCTGTCAGGGAGAAAATGAAATGCCAGATGTGGAGTCCAAGGGTCTCCCTCTGGAAGCCTCCAATTCATAGCTGAAGTTAAGGACAGAATTCCTGCGGCTGAGGCTATGTGATCCATTCTGGTAAAGACTTCCCCTACAACCTGCCTCTCCAAGGCATGGACTCCATCTAACAAATGTAACCAAAGACAGGCAATGCGTTCGCAGTTGACTCCTCTGCTCTGACAGGTTACGAATATGAGTTTTTGAGCTTTGAGATCTCATTAGTTTTCCCGTGACCTGTGGGCTTTTGATTTTCCACTGAATTCATTTTAACCAACATTTATTGGCCATGCATGAAGCTCTGAGCTCAGTATAGAAAATAGTGATGGCCTCAAGAAGACTTGTGCTGCCCCAGGAGCAAATAAGTCTTCAAGGCCATGGGGGCTGTCTGGGCTGGTGAATGAGGGAACAGGCCTTATCCCTGGGCAGAGGTCAGGGATGTGTGTGTTCTACTGGCTGGAAAAAAAACATAGTAAGTAAGTAAGGTTTGAGAAGGGTTCAGGCAGAGGCAGCCCCATGAGTGCAGGCAGTGGGATGGAAGTGGTTGGCCCAGACTGCAAAGGGCATGGCCTCATGCTGGAACCTGAAGTGTCCAGAGGGCATTAGATCACTTGTATTCTGTGCAAACTTCTAGCGGACATGAATTTTTAAAGGAGAGAGAGTCTGTGTATTTCATTGCATTCTCAATAAGACAAAACCATCACTAATGATAGAGAGTGTGGGAGACCCCAGAAGAACATTTTTTGACAGTATCAATTTTTCTACTTTGGAATGTTTTCAACCAAATCTAAAGCAAAATAAATGACTACTATGGTGGGTCAGCATCCTTCCTTAACAATGGCTGACCGGTGGCCAGTCTTCCCACGATCCCTGGATCAACTTGTTGATCTTAGGCATCATAATTTCAACTGCAAACATCTCTAATAATGGGCTTAAAAATCTCAAGCACAGTAGTTATCCAAAGCCTTTTAACAAAAGTGTCTGGGTTCCAACCGGTGTCCCGTTAGAGCTCCAAGTCTCCAATTTCCTCTTCACTTTCTAAAAACAGTCTAACTTTGAATCAGGCTTCACATAAAGCTCAAGCATTGCTTTTAAAAATGTCTTTTAAGCGATTTTAAAGGCCTTTAAACCATTCTCTCTCCCTCCCTCCCTTTCCCTTCCCCTCCCGTTTCCTTCTGTCCCTTCCCCCTCCTTCCCTGTCTACCTCTCCCTCCTCCTCTCCCTAACTTCTCTCTCCCTTTCCTTTCTTCTCTATGCATGTCCCTTCTGCCTGTCTGTCTCCCTCCTAACTCTTCCTTTTCTCCTAATATGTATATGTATGTGTATGCGCATGCGTCCCTGTATGTGTGTGAGCGTGCATGTGTGTATGTGTGAGTGTGCACCCACGTATGCCTGTGAGTGCATGTGCATGAGTGTACACATGAGTGTGTGTGTCCATTGAGTGTACATGCCTGCGTCTGTTTGTGTCTGTGTCTGTGTATGTGCTGGTATGTGTACATGCATGTGTGTGCATGTGGGTTTAAGTGTGCATGGGTGTGCATACACTCGTTTGTGTTTGTCTATGTCTGTGTGTCTTTGTCTATGTCTGCATGTCTGTGTTGGTGTGTCTGTGTGGGTAGAAAACCTGGCTATGGTCTAGCAGAGTTTCCCAGAGTCTGGGATTGTGAGGTGAGTACCCATGATGTCATTTAGTGTGACTCTAGCCATGTGCTTCCTGTGATCATGGGGAGTCTGACCTACTCATGTCATGACTAGGAGTTGATTTGTTTGTTTGTTTGTTTAACTCCTTCATGAGATTAATAACGTCTTTTGTCTTTGTTGCTATCTAATGGTTTTAAGCTTGGAAGTGACATGGGCATTTGAGAAGGGTCTCTGTGGTGTGGAGCCTTAACAGAGGCAGAGAGGCCAGTGAGAGGCTCCTGCTTCTGTCTAGTTCAGCACTGTGGATCGGCTGTACGAAAGAACGGGGTCAGGGTGTGGCAACCACTGGCATTTGTAAAGGCCCCCTGGGGATGCAGGCACCCCCTTTGGCTCTCCACAGCTTGTTTTTGTGACCTGGAAGTACTTGAGGCAGCTAAATGTAGCAAAACAAACGGAGCACCTCTCTCTGGACATGCTTGCTTTTCCTGCTCCTAGAGCTTTGCTGGGAGCCCTGGGTCTGCAGTGTGCTGCCCCTCCTTAGAAACATAGCATCTCCAGGACACAGGGGTGGGATGGAAAAGTCTACCCCACAAAGAGCACCCCTGCCCTGGGTGGCAGCGTCATATTTACTTTCTAAAGGTGAAAGACACCTCAGCTTTTAACGGTAAATGGCCAAACAGCTAAAAAGGCCCAGATGGAAAAAATCTCATCCTCTCCAAAAAGAAAGGAATTCGGTATTTGAAAGGGGTTTAAAATGTCTTTGAGGACTGAAATATCCGCCCCGCTTGTCTCTTTGCCTATCCAGTTTCCCTTGATTTCAAAGGAGGGAGGGAGGAAAGGGGGTAGAGAGGTGCATTACAACTCTTCAGAATGAGCAGACATAAAAGTAGCCAGTAATGCAATCTCTGGATGTGTGAGTAGGCTTATTTTCTTGTAGTATTGAGTCATAAAACTGACATTAATTTTAGAAAGCATTTTGATTTTAGGGTGTAATAAAATCGTATTTGATGCTGTGAAATATTCTAAAGTATGTTTTTAAAGGAAAATAATGCGTTTTGGATAACTATTAAGGAGCTTAGCTATTGAGAATACACTATAAAATGCAAATAAAAACATATTTTGAAATTTGGTACAATGCCTCAGAGACGTGTTATGGGAACGAGGTTAGCTGAACTGTGCAGACCTGGTTTGGCCTGTCAACATCCACTCTCCAAACCCGGCAGCTATATTCACTGCAATCCAATGTTGATGACTCCCTGAATGCTTAGAGGAAGGGGGTTTTGTGAACAGCAGGGCTGATGTGGCTTGGAGATTAGAGAACAGGGTTTGCTCAGCCCTGATATAGACATCAAGAGACTGTTCGGCAGGGGATGGGAAAGTAGGTGTAGTTTGAAGTCTATGAAGCAAGGCTTTAGTTTGACTGCCACCTGCTGCCTGAATGACCTTGGGGAGGCTGCATAAGGACTTTTGATATGCTGCAGTGTTTTCTGGGAGTAAATGAATCATTTGGGATGCTGGACATCTCCTGGATGTCTGAGAAGGGGTCTCTTAACCAGCTCTCTCTTAACCTCTATGTTTTCCCCCTGAGGAACCTACCACTTACAACAGTCACAGATGCTGGTTTCTGGGGCTTCGAATCGGTCATTCGCATTGTGGGGAAGTGTATGGAGATAACGGTCTGGCTGGAGTAGAAGACAGACTTCATCCGAACTTTGCCCAAAACTTTGAGGTAAACTAACAAGCCAGGAGGCTCAATGAATTCACAGGAGTCACAGAATATATTAGCAGAGCCTTGGAGATGGTATTCATACCCACATGGGAGGGCCACTGATACAATATGGAACTTTCTAGAAGATTGGCATTGGTCATCACCACCTTTTGGCTTTATACAAAAACTTTTTTGTTTGATTTTTGGCCTTTTTGAGACACAGTATTAGTAAGTCAACCGAAGTTGACCTTGAACTCCTGACCTTCCTTCCTCAGCCTTTCAAGTGCTAGAAACACACTTGTGTATTACCATGTTTGGCTTTACCAAAACTTTAAGTAAGCAATTGTTGTTCTCATTTTACAGATGAGACTACAATAGCACCAAAATATATAAAATGTGATAGCCGATGCGTGACAGGACAGCCTGACCACATGATGTTGGACATGCTAGACTTACGTAGTGAACAAGTCCTTCAACTTGTAACTAGGTGTGGACAGGCTTTGAAGAAAAAGGTTCAATCTAAATACAGCTGTAAGATACTATTATCTCTTATTGACCTAATAATTTGTGAGCATGTACACCTATGTTTATATAATATATATCACATTATAAAAAAGGTGTCTGTGAAATCTAACAAAATGTAACAAAATAATCAATCAGACAGTTTTCAAAAGACAATGTTTCCGGTAACTTAGCTTCTCACAGAATCTCCTTGTTGACTTTCCACGTCTCTACTCAGAAACAATTCTGAGTTTTCTGTTCATCATTCCATTAATTTTCTTTCTATCCACTGTTTTGGAAATGTTTTGTTTGTTTGCTCATAGTGTTTAGAGTGCTTGTGATAAGGAGGTCTCTTTTGTCAGACAAGACTCACAAAGCTTTCTACTTTTCTGGATGAGAAATAGACAAAGAAAGGAGAATCTTTGTGCCTTCTCCTTCTCCTGATTGATAAGAGCAACAAGGACTGAAGGTGTTAATCATGGGTTGGTAAAAGTTAGAAGGACTTTAAATATTGGCTAGAGATAGTGAGTAGGTGAGCCATTCTTGTGCTCAGGCAGACATCACTAATCAATCATGGCACTCTTTCATGCTGACCTGTCTTGATTCTAGACAAAGGAGTTTTGTTGTTAAATTCTAACTGCTCCCACTTGAGCTAACTCATTACTCTTCCAGAAGATCTTAGAGCATAGGTCAACTATCTGTTTTATTGTTTGGTTTGGTTGGTTTGTTTGTTTTTTTGTTTATTTATTTATTTATTTCTCTGTTGTAGCTCTGAGCATATTTCTTTGATTCTAGTTAGCACAACTTCCAGGGAGACTGTAAGCTACTTGAAGATGGGTCTTGGCCTGTTTCTATATTCCTCACAGACCCTAGCTCAACCTTGAGCATATAGTATTTTATTAGAACTCACTGGTTAACAGATTTACTAAGGTCATATTCAAAGCCATGCCTACCTGAATGACACTGGTGATTTGGAAGTCAGTGATCAACTGCTGTAGCCAGAGGCAATGGAGCCAAATAAAGAGAAGCCTCTAACTGTAACAATGTTACAGTTGCCTTTGACTTTGTATGAGAAAGGATCTCGTTTTATAGTTCAGAATGTTCTGAACTCACTGTGTAGCCCAACCTGGCCCCAAACTCATGGTAATCCTTTTGTCTCAGCCTCCTGGAATTACAGGTGGGAGGCACCATGCTGGGCTCATAATTCTTATCCTAAAACCGTTTTCTATGGTTTATCTCTAAGTGTTCCAACTTTTTCCATTTGGTACTAAAGAAATCCATACCACAAAGAGCCAAACTCGCCTGGGAGGACACTACCAACTGGACAGAGAGACAAGGCATGAACTCTGGCTGGCATTGTCATCAGTCTGCCACAGGGAAGGGACTGATGTTAACATCTGTTACACACCAGGGACCACACCAGACCCTTATCTTTTGGTCTCCTCTAACCTTTATGCACACTTTGAAACATCAGCTTTCCTGTTTACAGATGAGAAAGCATCGTTCAGAGATGTGTAAGTTCTTGCCCATGTAGGTTTAAGCAGGTAGGTATTCAAAACCTATGGGACTGGGGAGTTGGGCAGAGTTGACCCCATGAGGGTAATGTGGACCAACCAGTGAGAACTTACCATGAGATCAGACACCAGTTAATGCGAAAGATCAGTCAGGTGGTTCCTAGCAAGCAAAGTTTCTGGGAAGACCTTGGTTATTAGCCATGATATCTCTGTGTTTCCATGAATCTCTCTTCCTTACTACTGAGGATGACGAGGTAGAGGAGGGGAGAGGGAAGCCATGTGTCATATAACATCAAGGTACTGGTGGCCTTACATGCTTTCCCTTTTCCATTGCCAGTCTCTGTTATTTGAGAGCTCACAGGCCACTAAAACTTCCCACCTTTAGGTATAGTTTCCAACCACCCTAAACGTCCTTGATTAAAGACAGCTCTGGTCACAGTGAACACTTGGAAAGCTGGTGTGATCCACAGACTGCAGTGCTCATGAAGATCTGCCTGTCCACACAGCTTGGTGAAAAGGGTACCTGGGTAGAACTCTGTCTCCGAGAAGCAGAGGAAGCCAGGCTACCCTGTTAGAACTCCTGCCATTCCAGCACAAAAGGCTTTTGCCTCCAAGGCCAAGGGGAGTTACGTGGATGGAGCTAAAGTCAAAGGCTAATTATCCAGAAAAGCAAAAAGGCTGTTTTCAAGTTCAGTTAAAAGGGACTCAGATGGGAGGAGGTAGGGGGCCCAGATTACAGTGTCAGTGTTCACAGCAATGGACACAGTCTACATTTGAAATGCCAGGGTAAAGGCCTGGCCTTCTAGCTTCCTGTTGGCAACCTTAGACCTGATCATGGTCTGAGGACCAACGTGTTCATCATCTGGGTAATTCACAGTGACCTGCACACAGCCCAGTGACCCAGTGTCCACACCCAGCTTAGGACAAGGGTCAGAAGCAGCACAGGGAGGGCTTGTTCTGCCGGAAACATGCTGACTGACTTGGAGCCAGGCTGATGTAGTGGGAGTTTCCGACTTCACCTCAACCTACCCTCAGCTTGGTCACCAACTCAGTGCCCGCTTTATCCCCAGATGAAAGGGGGCATTTGTCTCACTTGGAGTTAGGGTGCCAGTGTGTTTACTCTTCTTCAGAAAGCATACTTCTGGACTGTTCTCACAAAGACCCAGGACAACCCTCATGGGTCCAAAGGACCCTAGACCCTGTTCTCTATCCAGCTCCTTCCCACATGACAAGGAGCTTGGAATTCTCTCCTTATTTGTTCCGGAAGCCACATCTAGTTGACCTGCCAATCCGCGATCTAAGCGCCACTCACAGTGCTCTGTGTGCATCTCACTCCCTGTCAACCTGCTGTTGAGTCAGGACCTTGCCCTGTGTATTGTGTGTGCTGGTCACTCGGAGATCCAGGAGGTGAAGAGGAGAGAGGTGGGTTTGTAGGTGGTGAGAGAGTGCGATAGAAGAGGGATGAGGAGGTTGGCTTAGTGGAGAAGGAGATGTAGAAAATGAACAGGGACAATAGCGTTTATGTGGAAAATGAGGGAACGGTGAGGGTGGGGAGACAACCAGTGTATGGCCAGGGAATAGACCTGAAGGAACAGGAAGAAGAAACATACCTACTGTGTGTCAGGTGCCACTCTTGGCCTTTATGTGTTTTTTCATATAATCCTTACTACAGTCAAAAATCATCTCTTATCATTAATCATTACCCATTGTGATGGTTTGTATAGGCTTGGCTCAGGGAGTGGCACTATTAGTAGGTCTTGTTGGAGTAGGTGTGTCACCGTGGGCATGGGCTTAAGACACTCGCCCTAGCCCCCTGGAAGTCAGTCTTCTCCTAGCAGCCTTCAGACGAAGATGCAGAACTCTCAGCTCCTCCTGCACCATGGCTGCCTGGATGCTGCCCTGCTTCCACCTTGTCGATGATGGACTGGCCCTTTGAACTTGCAAGCCAGTCCAATTAAATGTCCTTTATAAGACTTGCCTTGGTCATGGTGTCTGTTCACAGCAGTAAAGCCCTCACTAAAACACCCATATTCTTTGGTGAGGGGACTGAATTTTCAGAAAGTTTACATGACTTCTCCAATGCTACCTCAACTGTGAGGGAGCAGTGACAGAACCACAGGACCCAACCCTCACTAAGGGTAAGCTAGGGTTGTTAAGCATTATTGGATGGAAGCTGACTGGAGAAGAGAAGAATATTAATTTTATGTTAAGTCTTTATCACAGCCCCCGTCCCCCTCTAAAGGGCCGAAGCAATTAGGCACAAGCAATTTAGTTGCTTGATTGACAGCTGTCAGAGCCTTACTCCAGGGCTTTTCATGATGGCAGCTTCCTGGGAGCAGAGCTCCAGGCAGAAATGGAAGCCAGATTGGATCTGCTGCTGCTGTCTCCATAGCTCTGGAAGGGGCTGTGCATTCTATCGCTGCCTCTTCTGAGCATTCTATTGCTCCTCTTCAGGAGGACCAATCCTGGGGGAGGTAGAAGCTACAATTTCATCGTCACCAGTTCCAAAGCTTCCTGTTACCATAGCAACCCCTTCCACTTTAAGCACCTCAGGACTGAGAGGGGAGATTACAGTCTGCCCAGTGACTCCAGGAAGAGCGTGGGAACCACGCACAGATCTTTGCCTCCTCTCCAAGCACAGCTTTGCTTTGGGGAGCTTCGCTTTAGGCCACTTCAGATGCTCCGCCATGGTTCTGGGAGATTTCACTTCGGCCATGACAGCTCCAGGGGGGGTCATGAGTGACCCTGTCTGCACCACCTCCTCTGGAAGATGATCTGGACTTTCTTATAGCCATCCTCAGTCTAGTTGGGGAAGAGAGAGCTCCAACCGTCAGATGCCATCGTACATGGGAGAAGACTGGATGCTAAGCGCTGAAATGATAATGCTCTACCAGAACTTTTCACGTAATTGCCTCCTGGTTCCAGGGGCTGCACTTCTACCTCCTTAAACAGCGTGCAGGCTGGGGTAGGGCTCATCAGGTTAGTTTTACTCGTGCTGTTAGAATTACCACTGCCATTATTATTCTGCAAGCAGGAGCAGGGTACCCTCCTTTTCCAAACCGCAGTCTGGAAGGACCCACTTTCCTCTTGGAAGTTGGTCTCCATCCTAACTAATATAGTTACTCTGCGGATCCATCATAGCAGCCCACAATCTACCTGGTGGACACATCTTGAGAAGCTCACTTATGCGCAGGCCGCCAGAGTTAAGCAAGTAGGATTGAAACCAGGTACATTCATCATGGATGTCTACTAAACCCATGCACAGAGCTCCTGCTTTGTAAATGTAGGAGTGTAACTAGCTGTTCTATCCGGGAGGAATAGAATGCATCCCAACTCCATACTGGACTCCAAAAACTAGAATTTTCCAGGACTCTCTTGCTGGGGGAGGAAATGGCTGAAGACCTGGGAGAATCCAGAAGAGGAACCAGTCATCTGGAGCATGCTTCCCATATGACCTTGTAGGAGAGTCTTGGAGCTGAGACAATGGTGGGCAGAGGACCACTCCTTACTGGACTGCTTGGCTGTGTGTTATTTTTTGCTTTCCGTTCAAGCCCCGCCCTCATGTCAGGGTCCCAAAGATGGGCAGTGGTTGGGGCGTCACTGGATCCTTTTGTCCTTCTGCCTATGGCCATGTTGAGTAAATCTGTTTTCCGCTTCTCACTGTTAATTTGCCCTCCGCCCCCTAATTGGCTTATTGCATGTGAACCTGGCTTGGTGGGCATTGGCCCTGGTCACACGAAGGGAGATAATAAGGGGACTCTGTCCCCCATCTAGATGTCGTTTTATTGCATGAAATGAGAATCATCACAAGCACAGGCATTGGGATCTAGAGGAGTCATTGTAAATTCATTGTCATCAAGGGATTCCAGCTGCCGGTAGGGTAAGTGGACAGTTACCTCCTATCCTCAGCGACCAAAGTGGGGCTTTCAGAGGCTAAGGGTGGCTCTCTGGGGGAATGCAGTCTCCAGAACTTCCTGTTTTCTCTACATTTAGAACAGCAGTTTTCAACCTATGTGTCACAACTCCCTTTAGTGGTGTTGAACAACCCTTACACAGGGGTCATCTAAGACCATTGGAAAACACAGATATTCACCTTACGATTTATAACAGTAGCAAAAGTACAGTTATGAGGTAGCAATGAATAATTTTTTGGTTGGGGGGGGTCACCACAACACGAGGAACTGGCTATATTAAAGGGTCACAAGCATTAGGAAGGCTGAGAACCACTGATTCAGACCCTCAGGGAGAATTGAGGCTCGTCCACATCCTTTCACACATCCCAAGACTAAATGGCCTGAGGGTAGAGCCAGTAATTGAAAAGCCTCCTTAGTCACAGCTAAGCTCTGTCATCTTTGCTGAGAACCCGGATGTTCAGTCCTTCCTGGCCATTAAGCTTCCAGAGGCTGAACACTCACAGGGCTGGGCCATCTCCAGATCCCGCCTTCCCTCCTGTGGATTGGCAGCCAGGGGGTGGAGCCTGATAAAATGCCGGCTCTCCCTTTGCCACCTGCACCTCATTGGCTGGCTGACCTGCGCATCGCAGCTGGGTTTCAAGATGAGTGTTTGGGTCCTCCCCAACAACTCAAATTACCCACTCACTCCGGAGACCGTGAGTTCCGGCCCCGATCACATGACCCACTTCAAGCCATCTGCACACACAAGAGGCTACTTCCCTCTAACTTTCCAATTGGACCCTGGGAGACCTCTTCACCTCACTATTTACACTACGCATGCCCTAGCAGAGCAACCCAGAAAGACCAGGCCTCCTGTCTCCTTACTCTAAATACAGAGGCCAGGGACTGATCTGTCCCTATGCAGACTTGGTCTTTATCTTCGTACTGATTTCTCGTGGTTTTCCTCATCTATGTCTTTTAGTGGCTGTTCTAGACGCTCTCTTTTTGAAGTCCTAGTCCCACTCGTCTAAGATTATGGACACTGTTACCTGGCACCTGGAGCGGCACGGAACAGGCTTTCGGTAATGTCAGAGAATGAGCAATGGTTTGGAAGAGCCCATGGCCTTGCCGAAATGTGTGGAGCCACTAATCAAACCAAAGAGTATCACAACCGCGTTCTTGGGAGGGTTTCGATTTCACCTGCCCCTACACTTGGGAAGCAGGAATCATGTTTTCCCAAGTTACTTAGGGGAACTCCAGTATAGATTATAACTGTAATGACACCCAATGGAGCTTTTGCCACAGGGCTTCTAAAGACAATAGCAGACCTGTCTGAAACTGATCCTAATTTATGGGGTGAGAATTTTTTACAGTTACCTGTAAACCTGACACGATTATATATCATGAGCTACAGACACACAGTGGGATTCTTATATTAATTCCCAATCCCTTCTCACCAAGGCCTGGTGAAAAATCCTTAGCCTGTGTGGTTAGGGAAAGATTTCATTGCTACCTGGTTAGGATCCATGACCTGCGTGACACTGCTCACTGAGTCCCACCTTACAAGCTGCTCCTGACCTACAATGGCCATCTCTGAGATGTTCATTTCCTTAACACCGAAAGCGTTCTCGCGAGGGATGGCAAAGACTTCTTAGGTTCAGCTCGCAATAGAATGCAGCTGAGACCTGAAACTCACAAGACGGAAATGGAATGACTTGGGCAAAGGTGCACAGAACATCCAGTTGGAAGAGAGGCATCATCGAGCCCAGGGATGCAGACAGTTCTCTGTGTTAGGCACCTGGGCTAAGTGATGCTGGGCCCTTTGCCAGAAGGGACTCAGATCACTTGCCGATGTTGGCCACAAGCAGGAGGTGAGGCGTTTATGGCAAATGCCACACATTTGTCCTTACAGAAAGGCAAGGGGTGTCCAATGGGTCGGGGATGGGAAGGATTCAAGGTTAGGGGTATGAAGGACTCAAGGTCAGGTGTGGGAAGGACTCAAGTTGAAAATAGTGCTGGATTTTAGGGAAACGGAAAAGTGGCAGCAAGCGGTGTCAATATCAACCGATATTCAGAAGCACTTGCAAAGTGACAAGGTGGGGACAGACTGAGAAACAAGAATGCCTGGCCACAGGATGACCAGCCCAGGGCAAAGCAGGTCTGAGTCCAAACAATGGTCGAATGGCCCAACTGTGACTCCAGCTCATTTCCTGTCCTATAAGCATCACCAGGAGTAACAGGCATCTGCAAAACCCCTCCCAATTCATCAGAAAGGATGTCACCATTTCATGAGGACAGATCAAATTGGGTCTGAGGACACAAAAACACAATTTAAAGAAAAGTTATAATTGAAAGAATGGGAGAGGACACCATGGTAACATATAAATGTATACTTATGTATGTACTATGGATAGTTATGAAATAAGCTATTGCTTATTAATCAAAACAACCCAAATGGCATTAAAAAGACATCGTATGGGGTTGGGGATTTAGCTCAGTGGTAGAGCACTTGCCTAGCAAGTGCAAGGTCCTGGGGTCGGTCCTCAGCTCCGAAAAAACAAAACAAAACAAAACACATCATATAACTTGTAAATTTCCCAGACCTCTGGACTTTTGATGCTAGAAACAAATCAGAAATTTTCTAATGTTAAGAGGGCCAATTAAAATCTCTAATTGTGGAGTTTAAGTTAAAGGAAAGCTCCGTGGCTGACAGACTGTTGTACTCCTGCTGGATGTCACAATTATTGTGACTGGAAGGGTTTAGAACAGTGTGGAGGTTACTTGTTTGGAAGGCAAGGGAACTATGGTAATGTAAACCCAAAATGACCAAGGCTAGCGGGCACCAGTGTTTCCCTGGGAAGAGCTTCCTCTGTACCCCCCAGGAGGAAGACTGGTGAACGCTCACCAGCTAAGGCACTGTCTATGAGCATCTATTTAGCACCACTTTATTAATAACATTTGTGCTCAAGAGCTGTAACCAGGGACAGTTTTTCGTTAGTTTTAGTCTATCATTTATTTCTGTTTATTATTAGCAAAGAGATACTGAAACATAAGGGAAGTGACACTTGCAATTTTGCCTTGGATAGATAACATTTTGGTGCTTTCTTTTCAGACATTTTCTTATTCAGACAGACATGTCAGCACATTTTAAAGGTAGAGTGGGGACACTCTCTGTCGCTGGAGGATGTTTATGACACATCTTTGCATGGGCCAGCACCATCCTGCCCTTCCTTCTCTTCTGGCAGATCAGAATGCTCTGTAATCCAACAGGGTGGGGTCCTCTGCTGATTCTGTAAAAAGGTGTTGGAGGGAGGGCAAGGTAATTTGTAACCTGCTCAGTTGCTGATCCTTGCCACTGCCTGTTTTTGTCCTAGAAGGAGGGGAGAGCAGGATGGCTCATTGATCCCCCTTGTCTTGCCCAATGGCGTGTGGAAAGGCAGAAGTCGAATGATCCTACCTGGGGCATTTACGTTGGATCACACCCCCATCCTCACAGCAGGAGGGGTGAAAGCCAGGCTCCCCACACTTGATGCCCACCACAGATATGGAGAGCTGGGAGCTCTCTCAGAGGTGAGGGGTGGGGGAGACTCAGTCCCAAGGTTGCCTGATCCCGGATCCCAAGGCTGTCTGATCCTGAATCCCAAGACTGTCTGATCCTGCTGTGGTAGGAACAGAAGAGACACTGAAGAAAACAGTAAGGACTGGCATCCTCCCACAGACCCCCTTTGTCCCTGTGTAACTGCAGAAGGGACATATCCTGCTTGCTGGGGGCCTGGGCCACTCAGAGGCTCCTTAATCACCCCAGGTGCTACCATAACAGTATCACAAGCCAGCAGTTCTCTCTCTCTCTCTCTCTCTCTCTCTCTCTCTCTCTCTCTCTCTCTCTCTCTCTCTCTCTCTCTCCCCCTTCCTCCCTCTTTTCCTTCCCCTCCTCTTCTCCCCTCTCCCTTCTTATAAGGACAGCAATTGTACCTGCATTGGAGCCCACTTCATGAACGTCTAAACTTGGTCATACAAATAAAGTTTCTGTCTCCCAAGGAACTAAAGTCATTTTCACAGGTACCAGAGGTTAAAATTTCAGCATGGGTGGCACAGTTCAAGCATAACAGGGTCAACAAGGAATAGCTAAGCACAGGACACTACACATCCCTCCCACAGCTCTGGAACACTCAGACAGTCTTCTTTTGTTTCTGTTTTCTTTAGACCTGGGGTGGGGGTGAGGGTGGGGGTGGGGGTCTCACTCTACATCCTAGGCTGACCTGGCTTGGCACCTCTCCTGCCCTCCATTCAAGTGCTGGGATTACAGGTGTGCCCTAGCTACTGTGCCCAGCCAGGTTAAAGATGGTGGAGCTGCAGGTGGTGGTGTTCGTGGTTAAGGGGACATGGTAAGTGTAGCTTTGTAAATGTGATTCCCTGGGCCTCGGTTTTCTAATTTGTTAGTCGCGTTAAAGCACCGGCTTTCAAAGCATTGGCCCGGACACTCATGCTGGGTCGAGTCACTCTGATGACACTGGCTGACCCCAGAAAACAAATCCTTCCCATGGCTTCTGCTGTGGTGGATCAGACACACCCTCTCTTCCTCTCCCTCCCTCCCTCCCTCCACCCTTCCCTCTGAGGACACTCCTTGTGCACAATTAAAGGTTACTTGCCAGTAATTCGCAGAAATCTGGTATTCATGAACTAAAATTAGTGTTCCCAGAGCTTCCCGAGGACTGGCGTTCGTCACTCTACGCTGCGCTTTACAGAGGAGGGGCGGCTCCTCCTTCCAGTTGGTGCTCGGCAGTTGTTTTGAGCTTCTGTGGTTTTGGTGGCTGTTAGTCATACTTTTTATTTATAAAATATTATTGGTTTTGTGTCCTTGTTAACCATGTGGCCTCCTGAGAGTTGCTGGTTTGTCATAGAGTATTTATTTACTTCAAGAGAAAAATTGACCTATAAAACTGTTCAATATTTAGGTATTGCATATAATTGACTAGCAGTAGAACAGTTGACCTCTTGTGTATCATGATTGCTAAAGGAGATGTGGATTCAATCCTCTCGTGGCTTGTTTATGGGAGGGTAGCGACCAGCCCCCAGTTTGCCCAGACTAAAGGGCTTGCCAACACGTAGAGCTGTCAGAGCTAAAATTGGGAAAATCCTGGGCACATTGTCACTCTTGGTAACCCTATTATATCAGGACACGTCCATGATGCTGCATCTGTGGCTACGAGTGATTTAACACACAACCAAAGTTAGCGTAATAAAGTCAGCAGGATCCTTTCTGAGATCAAATCTATAGTATACAATGGTTGTTCAATGGCAGGCCCTTTGACACAGACAGGAAGTGAGCAGGGTACAATTGCATGGTCAACGAGCTTAAAGCAACACTGTCATTTAATTACTTCATAATTCTCACACATTTCCCTAAGTAAACCAGGGCCCACTGACAGGCTCGACATAGGTGTGTGTGTGTGTGTGTGTGTGTGTGTGTGTGTGTGTGTGTGTGTGTGTGTGTGTGTAGGATGCTGGTATTCTTTGACCTCATTTAAGTAGCTACTGTTGAAAGAATCAGGTATGGCCGGGTAATCCTACAACCCCAGCCTCCTGGGGCAGAGGCTGGGAGATCCCAGTTTTGTCAAAAGGTGAGCTTTGGGGTTAGTGAAAGTAATAAGGTAGATAGAGATTAACAGAGAAGGATATCTCTGTCCTCCACGTGCCTGTGTAAGGACACGCCCCCCCACCTGTGTGCAACACACACACACACAAACACACAGAAACACAGACACACACACACAGACACACACACACACACACACACACACACACACACACCTTGGAGTTCTCTGCTGCTAAGACCACCTTGACTTAGCTCACTACTCTTAAGTCGAGAGGAAAAATAAAAATGGGCCTCAGAGAGGTACCCCAGGAGGTCCTTATAGACAACAGGCTAAGAGCAGGCACCTCTCCCCATCAAAGTCTGTTTCAAAGGTGTATCACTAAGGATTCTGTGGCTCCACAGGGACCAAGGGATGGAGGGCGTCCCTGCAGCTCATGTAGGTCCCTGCAGCTGTGGAAGTGTCAGTGCTTGAACTGGAGACTTTTGCTTCTGCATTAACTCAGTCCTAAGAGCAATGCATGGGATGTGGCCAACCCTGCTCTGTAGGTTAGGAGCTCAGCTGGAATCCAGGCCCAGTTGCCGTGACCTCACCCACCTCAACTCAGGCCCAAGAATCCTGGGATTGTACTCAGTGAAGCAGAAAGGTCATTTCAGACTGAGAAAAGGACGGGCGCCTTAAATAGCGCAAACAAACAAGAGGTTGACAATTAGAAAAAAGAAATAGAGCCAACACGAATTCCATTTGAAATAGCTCCTGACAGACCCATGCTTAGAATCCATTGCTCCCAATTTTCCCCAAGTTCTGGGTCATCCCAAGTCACTGTCCAGGCTTGGCTTAGAGCAGAATGCTGGGCTCCATGAAAGGTGTCAGAACCATCAGTGGAAGGTGACTTCCCTCGCATCCCTCCTCCTCCTCCTCCTCCTCTTCCTCCCCTTCCTCTTCCTCCTCTCCTCCCCCTCCTCCTCCCCCCTCCTCCTCTTCATTTATGGTGCTTATTCTAATTCGATAGTGTTTCTACCCTCTCAAAGTTATCTTCCTGAGTCCTGCTCAGCCAAGAGTGAGGACTTTCTGTCCCCTGGCCAGGGACACAGCACTCCAGACACTGTTAGCGTTGGGACCACCATTAACTTAACTGCTAATCCCACTTATGTGAAATTAATTTACTCTGCTATTATAACTCACCGAGTTTCCCGCCCCAGTGGGCTTCTATAATTCACACCCGGCTGCTCCATTATTGCTCCTGCTTCCTGTGTTAAGGGGCAGAGGCTGAAGTCTCAGGGTGACTTACACTAGGAGGCTGCTCTGTGCAGCAGACGGCTTTTCTCATTACGGACTGAAGAGGGTTATTGTAAAAACCTTTCTACAGTGTGCAGATGAACCCGTCTCTGGCTTCTCGAGTAGAGACTGGCCCCCAGGTTCTGTCTGTCCTGGCCGTGGATGAAGCACGGGTGGACTGGCAGTACCGAGTGGAGTCCTACCCTAGAGGCCTGGGTTACTCTTGGGGGAATCACTTGCAAGGTGTTGAGCACCGAGCTCCTGGTCAAGCAGACAAGTGGGTATGATGGGCGATGTTCTGTTCTGGCCTCCTGGGGACGGTTCCCATTCCTGACTCACTTCTGATCCTGGATAACTCCCTGAGGTTTCTGAGTGGCAGGGTAGGAAATGCTGGACTCAGCTTCTGGGCCTTTGCCAACAGTGTGAATTGGGTCACTTAGACCGGCCAAGGACTAGACATCCTCCAACATGTGCCAATCTGCTCCCACACTGCTGATTGATGAATGAAGCCCTCTCCCCATCACCCCACCCTCCCCATTACCCCACCTCCCATCATCCCACTCCTACCCCATCATCCCACCCCTACTCCATCACCCCCACTCCTACCCCATCACCCCTACCTCCTTCCCCATCATCCCCTGGTCTCTCACGAGCTTGGTCGTCCTCCTTGGCCATAACCCCTAACACTGTTCTTTACAAACCTGCTTTCTGTGCCCTGATATGCTGAGAATACTCTGCTTGATCCCAGCTTTTACCACATGCTCCCAGCAGAGTTTGAATGCCCTCCATGTCTTTTACACTCCTGTCCTCTGCTATGAGAAATGGTCCAGCTACAAGTGGTGGCACGCACCTTGAGTTCCAGCATTCAGGAGGCAGAGGCAAGCAGCTCTCTGAGAGTTCAAGGCCAGCCTGGTCTGAGAGCAAGTTCCAGGACAGCCAGGGGTAGATAGAGAGACAATGTCTTGGGATAAGAAGAGAAAGAAAAATATTTCCTGGCTCTGTGAGTTTATGGCAGCCAACCTAGGTCATTCCTTATCCTATGAGTGCACGTACTGGTCCATTTCATATTGGAATCATCTAAGATCCTTCCACATGGGCTTTTTGTCCACTTATGCTACTGTCCACTTTGTCCACAGCCACTAGATTACGACTGTGCTGGCAATGAGCCACTGCTTCATATCTGTGGACAACCTTGCACAGAAAGTGGTCAAGCCTTGTGGGATTTGGTGGCCATGCAGCCAGTTGTCTCTAGTTGGGACAGAGTGTATCTCTTTGCTTAGAACATGACTTTCAATACCAGAAAAAAAATCCTTAGTTTATCTTGACTGGGTCAATGACCAGGAAAATATTTACTGTCGCTGTGCTGATGCTCAGCTATACAAAGTTGACTCACTGTTAAGGGACCTTGGTTTATTGTGGACTTAGGTAAAGTAATGCAAATGTCACGTCTGGTTGGTGCACTGCTTGACACACAATCAGAGCTCAGAAAGCAGCAGCTACCATTGCTAGTATGTGATTCTGGGGGCGGGAGGGCTGGTACCTCTGTTGCAATCAGTCCCCTTACTAGTTCTAGGGGTGGCATCCAGACAGAATGCTTGGTGAATGCTTTGGAAATCCAAGGAGAGACATCAAGGGTCAGCCCTCATCCCATTTCTCAGGGCCTCTCACAGCCTGCAGACAGACTCACCAGCTGAGCCACCGTCTCCAGCAGCTGCAGAGCCTTGCTCTGGGGTGGGTGTGCTGTGCTGGACCAGGAGAACCAAAGCTTGTCTCCTGACCTTGAGTGGAGCACGCAGCCCCTGAGGAAGGTAGTTCCAATTACAGCCACAGATTTGGAGGAGCCCTTCCAAGGCACATTGATTTATTGGACCAGAAATACAGCACAGCAGTCACTCGGACTTCTGCCTTTGGCAAGTTGCCCAGCCTGCTTCCTTCTTTCCTGTCCTGTTGTATTGATCTGCGTGAGTCGGTGTGGTTTATTGTACAGGTGTGTGTGTGTGTGTGTGTGTGTGTGTGTGTGTGTGTGTGTGTGTGTTACTGAGGTCCCAGGGTAGAGGCTGTTAGGTTGCAGCCTCTCTCATGGAGGGAGGCTCTATGCTTTCAATGGAGGGGACTTCTTTTCTGTTTCTAACAACTACTTTTCATTCCATTCTTTACCTCCAGGTGGGCCCAGAATGTTCCCATATGCTTCTCGCTCTGTCTGGTTCATTTATAAGCACACCAACTTACCATTTTATAAAGAATGAAGAAAACTTTCCTCGCTGTGTGCCTGTGTGAGGCAAAAATGTCCTCATGTCCATTAGTTACAGAAGGAACTGAGAGTTGGCTGAGCAAAGGACTTGCCATAGGTCCAGTGGTGGTGAACCTTCAGGGGGTCTCTCTCAATGCCCTCAGTGGTGACTTACTCCAGACTTCACCCTCCTCGAGGACAGATGGCCAGTCACCAGAGAGAGTTAAGATCATAGAGCAATTGTGGAATTTTGAGGTACAATTTCAATTCCAGTCATGAGACTTACTTTTCTCCCATCATGCTCGTGGCCATGGGTCTTCTCCCTTACAGTAAATGTTTATTGTCTTTAACTGATTACTACCTACTTGGTGGTGTTAGACAGCACACCTTTGTTCTCACGCAGCTTCCATTGTTTACAGGTACAGATCAGTGGAAGCTCTCTGTGTAGATCCTCACAAGCCTGTAGTCAAGGCACTTGCCGGGCTGCACTCCCACCTGGAGGCCATGCTGGGGATGCCCACATTCCTGATGCTGCCCGAGTCAGGTGCTCTGAGGCACAGGACTGAGAGCTTCTGTCACCTGAGCCTGATTAGAGCTACTTGCCATCTGGGCCTTCTCCCTTCTCCTTTGCAGTGTAGCCCCTCTCCCTCACAGAGAGCCAGGGGTCCAAAGACAGTACTGTAAGATGTGTGCTGTCCTCTTATACGACCTCATTACTTACATCCAGGTACCCTTGGTATACTCTGTTACTTAGGAGCAGTCCTCAGGTTGCATTCATACTCAAGGGGTGGCGATGACACAGGACAGGCTCCAAGCAAGGATCATGGGTAAAGGACCCTGAGGGCCTGCCAATCAAGTCTCCTTCTTCCTCTTTCCTTCTGCACATAGACTCAGACCCAGGGCTTTTCTGGGGACTGAGAACTATGAAGCCAGGACAGTAATAAGTGATGGCGCTTATGTCTCAGGTACTAAGTTCATTTTAAACCTTCTCATGGGAGTATAACACGTACACAGAAGCTGCACTGTCCTAAGTGTGCCGCACAACCAGTATTTAGGAAGCAGAACATATCTTTGTTACCATAACACAGACTGAACTACAAATACTATCTGCACGATGGGGGTTTCCATCAGCCCCCAAGGCCCTGAAACCAATGAGGATGAAACCCTAACAGGACAGCTTTCTTTAGTCTGATTTTAATCATCCCGTAAGTGGGATCCTGCAGCGTGAATTATTTGTATGTGGCTTCTGAGATGCACCACAGTCCTGCTGTGTTGGATCTAGAGTGATCATTCTGCATTGTTCAAGGGTATTTCACACACGAGTATACACAATTTACCACGCTATAGTTGATGGGCATCTGTCCGGGTAGTTTAGTTTCCAGTCTGGAGGTGCTATAAACAGTGTTGTATACTAGCAGGGGCTGAGTACCTGAATCTGAAAATCTAACAACCCTAATGCTTGGAACCCCAACTTTTTGAAGGGTTGATGATCACCAAGGTTCAGGTGTTCAGAATCCCACCTAGGGATGCTTGCTCAGTCTATATCAGTGGTCCTGAATCCAGAAAACTGAAATCTGAAAACACTTTAGTCTTGTGTATGTCTCGAAAGGAGTACCTGCCCATGTGTCTGGGGTGAGCGCCGGAAACATTTCTGTTGGCTCTCCACCTAGAAGTGAACCTCGTGCCAGAGGGCCTCGTGGATATATCCTGGAAGCCACGTGAGCCCTCATCCTCAGAGCTCCTTTGTGAGAAAGGCACCGTTACACAATAGCATTTGAGCCGCCCACATTTCTCTCAGGCCCTGGACAATGAAAGATAGCCTCCTTTATTACTTTATTGTAAGTATTGTTTTGGAAGATTGCTGCATCCTGAGCAAATGCCCTCTGCTCGATATCATTTAATTTACCTTCCAATCCTCTTGCTATTCAAAGGTATATCTAGCCGGCTGTGGGACTGTTGATCTGACAGCGTGCGTTACAGAGCTAACGGAATTCAAATAAAATCCGGGAAGATCCACACTGCTAATTTCCTATCGCAATGTTTTTAAACTTTCTAGATAAAATATGGTCATTTGGTTTGGATCACGGTTAACTCCTGGTGAGGTTAAAAGTTTTCCCAGGTTTGTTAACCTGTATTCTTGTCTCTCTTTTAATTTCCCATCCCTCCCCGGCCCTGCTCAAATGCCTTCCTGCACTCCGCTGTGCCCCATCCTCCACCACCGGAACATTCCCACTGTCCCAGGACACAGGCTATCAGCTGTTCAACCAACTCACAAGGTACACTGCTTCTGGCCGCAGCTGGCCCTCCTCCCACCAGGATAGCCAGATCTCTTCCGGAGCAATAAACCTCACATGTTGCTGAACCTCTGCTCACTGTCACAGCCGCTGTGTGACATAATGACTTCACCAGTGAGCTTCCTGTGTGCTCGGGGTTCTTAAAGATCTGCGTCTGGGAGGAAGCTTCCCTCCTGCTCAGGGACCTGGAGGAGGAGAGGGCGTGGGGGGCAGCTGTAAATCAGGTAACGGGGGAGCCCTGACCTGTTTATTCTGGTAAGAGTTTTACGTGAAGAAGTCAGCAAGGGACCTGTTTGCCTGATTCATGGCCAATCCACAGAGTTATCACTTTGGGTAGGGCTAACCCGCCATTCGCAGTGGGTTGGCACGAGCTGGGGCCTTGTAGGATCTGAGGGGCTCCGCAGTATTGAAGCCTCGGTGTTCTCTGTCCCCCTGGACCAGAACTGTATCTTTCCAAGATGTGAGACATCCAGTGGGGAGTCTCCAAACTGTGAGAAGCTCTTCTCACAGTCTTAAAACAGCCCCCTCCTTACCTCCACTCCCTACCCCCGGTTCCTTCTGTTAGCAAAGCATGGTCAGCAGCCGTGCCCATGCGCCAGGCCTCCGCACAGGAGAAGGATTGCCGTTGAGCAGCTGGTGTTAGTCATCAAGGCCAGGGCTGGACCGAGTCTTCCATAGTAAATTATGGTTTATTCGCATGAGGGAATATTAGACAGCTATTAAAATGTTTTCAAAAGAACTCTTATAATACTGAATAATTTTTGATATGAAGTAAGTTCAAAGGAAGACACATGTACATCACATAAAGAATATTAAAATGTCTCCTGATTGCATGGAAGACTGACCAGAAATGTCGTCAAGTTACCACTGATTGTGCAGAAGGAACTAGGTGCGAGAGCCCCAGGAAGCTTCTATCTGACCTTCAGAGGGGACAGCTTGGGATGGTGGCCTTTGCCCAGCATGCAAAGGCTGCCAGTACAGTCGTTACTCGTGGAACTGTCCTGTGTTTCGTTCTGACAGTGACAGCCCAACTCAGTGCAGAATGAGGCCTTTTTATGCGGAAAGGCTCAGTGTCGGACATGGCGGATTTAGCGCCTGGCAAGCAGACGGTGGAAAGTGATTCCCGCAGTTTCTGGTGAACCTACTCTGTAGCCTCCTCAACTGCTGTTTCCTGACCAGAGGTTTTGATGGCTTGAGATGCAAGCCTTTGCTCAGGCCCATCACGTGGGTCTGAGAGAGAAAGAGCTTGTGAGTCACTGCGAGTTTGTTTTATAGTGACAGGAATTTGACGGTAGTTGACTGGGTGTTGGCAGGCCAGGCCTCCAAACAGTTGGTGGTGGGAAACCCCTGACAAGAAGGGAACAGTTGGTCCAAATTCTTCCATTCATTAGTTGGGCAATGTCCAGCTGGTAGGCCAAGCTCCCGCCAAGCTACAGACACATAGAAAAACAATACAAGCAGTCTTTATACAAAACATTGTTTTTAACCAGACAAACCCAGCTAATCCGAGGGCATGGGTGAGATTGTGTTAAATGTAACCATTCCCTGATTAAGAAAGAGTGGCACCTTGCTAGTGCAGTTGTCTCCAGTGGCATCATGGGAAGCAGGGCATCATGGGAAGATGGCCTGCTAGGCAGCTCAAAGTGCAGGAAAAACTTTTCTCCTTGGGCTCAGAGCTGGTCCAGCATCACATGTTCTTGAGGTCCCTAAAGACTATGTGGGCTGCATTCCGTCCAGCCGCTCCCATGACACCTCCTCCTGGAACCAAAGGTCTGTTCAGAAGCCCACCAGAAAGGGACAGGGCAGGACTCACGGACAGCAGCCACAATCTGGAACAACTGCCAAGGCTCCCTGTAGCTCCCACACACACAGCTGGGGGGAGTAGGCAGGATGTAGCCGCACTGGCCTCTTGTCCCACACTCTGCCAACCTCCCTGCCTCAACGGGGGTGGGGTGGAGGGGAGGCACCTGGCAGTTTAGCAGGCAAAGCTAAAGTGTAAGAATCAGGAGGGGGGGGTTGGGGATTTAGCTCAGTGGTAGAGCCCTTGCCTAGCAAGTGCAAGGCCCTGGGTTCGGTCCCCAGCTCCAGAAAAAAAAAAAAAAAAAAAAGAATCAGGAGTGGGCAGCTCTTTATGGGAGCCTCACCCACTTGCCAGAGAGGGCGTCGCCAGGAGATGACAACCACAGTGATGTCACCCAGGTTTGGAGTTGGTACAGCGAGGAATTTCAAGGTTAAGAAACGTTACTGATCCTTTCTGGTCTCGAAGACGGGTGACAAATTAAGGACTGTGAGCCTCCCCCACCTTTGGAGAAGCCACCTCCACCCTTCATCAGAATGTGTCCCGACACCTAGGCGGGAGGAAATGTTTACCAAGAGAGGAGGGTGGTGGCAGCCTGGCAGAGGTACTGCCGTGTGCTTCCCTGTGCAGAGGCTTTGGAACCCAGTGATGGCTTCCCACATCCTCCTCTGTAGGCAAGCTTAGAACAGACACTCACCCCACAAGCCCTTACAGCCCACACAGGAAGTAGGTCACTCACCAGGATGGGCCCCACTCCCACAGAGGTACAGGCCCTGCACGGGGCATCTGTAGTCAGAGTGTTGGGGCACTGGTCGGGCAAAGTAGAGCTGGTCCAGGGACATGGCACCGTGGAATATGTTCTGTGGGGGCAAGGTTATAGGGTTCCAGCTGTTAGTGCAGGAGTGCTGTGGGGAGGCAGGGTTCCCAGGTTCCAGCTGTTAGTGCAGGAGTGCTGTGGGGGCAAGGTTATAGGGTTCCAGCCGTAAGTGCAGGAGTGCTGTGGGGGCAAGGTTATAGGGTTCCAGCCGTTAGTGCAGGAGTGCTGTAGGGAGGCAGGGTTCCCAGGTTCAAGCTGTTAGTGTAGGAGTGCTGTGGGGGAAAGGTTATAGGGTTCCAGCCGTTAGTGTAGGAGTGCACTGGGTTTGGCCGCAATGGCTGGCTCTTCCTCTCCCCATTCTAATCCAGGTCCTCCTGCTTCCTGGATGTTTCCCTGGGTTCTAACTCAGGGTGAGAGGGGAGAGAGACATGTCCCGGACTCCGGGTGAAACTCCCAGAGGTATTCCAGAAAAAAAGAGTAGTGATGTCTACACAGTTCAGGAAAATTGAGTGGGAAAGAAAAGGGGGGGCCTGGGGGTTCGTTGTGGACCACTAACTCCCAGTCTGTTAGGAAGACAGGCTGTCTTGCTGTGCTGGCAGGGGCTCCTGCTGTGGCTTGGGGCTTTGGGTAGCCACTGTCTTAGTCTGGCCTTGAGTGTCCCCACCCCCACACCTGTCCCATAGATATTGCCCTGTCAGGAGCAGACACGGTACAGTGGGAATTGCCTCTGCTCACTGGCCCAGGTCAGACTGGCCCAGGAAGGCAAGGTGTCCTGAACAAGGAGACCGGAATCCATTAGATGTCACCATAGGCTGTTCCTTTGATCGCCCCCTCATCTGGTCCCCATGTGGACAACTTCTTCCCCAAGCCATCCTGCCTTCCTGACGATGCTGCCATCCTGTCCTTAGCCTCTGGGGTTCAACCTTCATGTCATGTCCGCCCTCCAGGTCATTCTGTCACCAACACTTCCGACCCCTCCCTGCCTCAGACTGACCATCCGTTCAGTCTCTGAAGCCCCTCCCACTGCCTGGCTTTTTGCCTTCTGTCTGGATCGGTGCTGTTTGAAACAAAAATGACCAGAGCCATGCATGCAATTTTAGATTTGCTAGGAGCCGCATTTAAGAAGTAAACGGCCAATTAGTGACATTTATGTCAATAGTGTATTTTAGTTGGTCTAATACATTCCAAATCTGATTGTTTTGGCACATAGTCAATGTCATGGTTTAACACGATGGCGGCATTTACGTCCCTGCTGGGTTCCCCACTGATGTGCATCATAGACCACTCAGCTCACTATGGCCTCTTTAGGATCAGTAGCGCCTGTGGCCGGCAGCTGCAGGGTTGGAACTGCCTCAGTTTGAGCTCCAGACTCCACATGGGTTCCCTGAGTCCTCACAGGGCTCCAGACGCATTACCCCCAGGCTCCCGTGCTCCCGGGCTCCAGGCAGGCTTCTAGGCAGCCTTCTAGCTTTTGGCCTCCAGTTTCCTTTACCTGGTAATCCAAAGCTCTCTACAAGGTCCTGCTTCCTTAGAGAGGGCTCTCTTTAGAAAAGGCAGGTAGGAAAGGTGAGGCAGGCTTTCTCTTTCTACCGTGCTTCAGGTCTAGTGACCTTGAGTGGCACCCTGGCATCTGTGTCCTCTCTTCTGGTCCTACTCAGCTGGGGGCTCCACCACTTCCTAATGAAGGCTGGGTAAGGCCCGAAGGGGCCAGGCAGAGAGGCAGGTAGAAGACAGTGGGATGAGGCCCCCAGGCCTGCACTCACCCCTCCAGGAAGCCCGAAGATCCTCTCTAGGTCCTGTGGGGTGAGGATATCTCTGCCCAGCACAGATCTCTTGAAGCCGGGGGCGTAGGCCTCGATGCAGTCAAACACTGGAGCCCAGGAAAAGCATCGGGAAGAGGGGGACGATAAAGCCGTACAACTCTTAAGTTTACTAAAATCTATTGAATTACATGAGTTTATTCTATCCCATGCAAATTATGTACCAGCAAGTAAAAACAAAATGAAAAGTGGTCCGTAAGTCAACAATAAATGCTTTATTAAAAGGCCTGTAGCCAGGGCAGCCTCACACCCTCATTCCCTACCCTGACGGTGCTACCTGTCTGCTTGGGAATATGTGACGTAGTTTTCTTCTCCATGCTTTGCCCACGCTGTTTCTTTTGCTTGGAATATTCCTTGCATTCAGGCCTACCTCCATTCATTGTTGAAAACCCAGTTCAACGCCTCCTCCCTTAAGTGCTCTCCTGTTTCTGGCTCATAGCTTCCTCCTTTTGGTCCATAAAGTACTGTGTACTGTGGTGATCTCCTCCCTTGTATGTCTCCCAGAGTGCACTGTGAGAAACTGGAGGGCAAGAGTGGACTCTCCAGATTTATAAAAAATGCTATGTGCTAGTGTGCGTGTGTATGAGTGTGCATGTGCGTGTGTGTATGTGTGAGTGTGCGTGTGTGTGCATGTGTGTGTGCATGTGCATGTGTGTGTGTGTGCGTGCCTGTGTGTGAGCATGTGTGTGAGTGTGAGTATGTGAGTATGTGTGCATGTGTGTGAGAACGTGTGTGTATGTGTGTGTCTGAATGTGAGTGTGTGAGTATGTGTGTATGTGTGTATGTGTGTGAATGTATGTATGTGTATCTGTGTGTGAGCATGTGAGTTTGTGTGTATGAGTGTGTGATTGTATGCGTGATTGTGCGAGTGTGAGCATGTGTATGTATCTGTGTGAGTTTGTGTGTGTATGAGTGTGTGTATCTGTGTGTGAGTGTATATCTGTGTGTGAATGTGTATCTATGTGTGAGTTTGTATCTGTGTGTGAATGTGTGTATGAGTGTATGCATGAGTGTATGTATGATTGTGTATCTGTGTGTGTATGTGTGTGAGTGTGTGTATGTGTATGAGTGTGTGTATGTGTATGTATCTCTGTGTGTGAATGTGTGTGTGAGTTTGTATCTGTGTGTGTATGTGTGTGAGTGTGTGTATATGTATATGAGTGTGTGTATGTGTATGTATCTCTGTGTGTGAGTTTGTATCTGTGTGTGAATGTGTGTGCATATGTTTGCGTGTGCATGTGTATGGTCCAGTGTAGAGGTCAGACAACTTTAGGGGTTGGTTTTCTCCCTCCACCCTGTGTTACACTAGCAAACTCAGGCCATCCTGCTTGCACCACATGCGCCTTTACCCACTGAGCCATCTCTCTAGCCCGGGGCCCTGTCCCTTTCCCTGTCTTAACCTAGTGTCTGATCCCAGCCAACATTTGCCGTGCGGACATGAGGTTTCCTTGGACATATCTCTTCTTGGAAACCGCCCCCCTGCAGTGCTTAGCTGGGATGAGGCTGTGAGGAGCAGGGACTGTGCCCAGTGGATCCCATGGTGGGTGTCCCCCTGCAGAGCAACCTGCCCTACGTTCTTTACCTTTGTCTGCGTAGGTGTTTTTCTCTTGCTCGTCCCAGACCTTGCCTCCTGCCAGGGTGTAGGGTGTATACTGAGTGAAGAGGGAGACGACATGGCAGCCTGGTGGAGCCAGGGTGGGGTCCAGCGATGAAGGGACGCAGAGCTCAATCATAGGTCTGTGATGTTGGGGGAGCAGAGAAGGTCATGACTGAGGAGAAGAACTCCTGAGGTAAATTTATCTCCACGAGAGAAACAAAGGCCCTCAGAGACCTGGTCTCATTATCACTGTGAAGCCACAGTGGTTAGCATAGTCCAGACCACCTCTGTGGCATTGCTTGAGACAGGGAGCCCAGGACCCAGGGTTCTGGTCTTTTCTCACTGGCTCAGAGGTGCGGCCCCATCTTGTCTCCCTTCCTCACAGACCTGTATTTTAATCTGGGCCCCCCAGCTCAAATGCCAGATAGTGAGAACCATGGAGCGGTCATCCCTGAGTCACCAGGTTCTCGAGTGGTCAGGGTCCAACCATGCCTGCCCCTCTCCTACTGGCCCAGGAATCCTGTCTGGAGTGAACGGGCAAAGCAGAGCGTCTAGACCTATTCGGGCAGCATAGTGCAGCGCCCCATGCCTAGCCTACCACCTTTGCCTGTAGCCAACACCTTTCCCCCCTGCTGCACAAGACCCTCAGCTCTCTAGATACACTTGGCCCTCTATGCCTGGGGCTCTGTGCATTCTCCAACTACAGATTGAAACTATTATAAAGAACAAAAACTATATTCAGTGAACATGCTGACCTCCCCTTGGCATCGTCCTAAAAACAATGTCCCGTGGCAGCCATTTACCTAGCATTCACGTGTGTGAATTTAAGGCATCTAGAGACGACCGGCGGTCTACCAGAGGATGTGAGGTTGTCCCTGAATCCGAGAACCCTTCTCCTGCCCAGGAGGTATTTCCTCTTCTCCTCATTTTGAGTGCTATCCTTCTCAGGACTGTCCCCACTAACCTGGGACACTCTCAATATGTCCCCTCGAGGTGGCTTGAGCAGGTTTGGCCCCCATAGACTCATGTGTTCACTGTGCTTGACCCACAGAAGTGGCATTATTAGGAGGTGTGGCCTTGTTGGAACGGGGTGGCCTTGTTGTAGGTGGACTCTGAGAATTCCTAGTGCTCAAACTCTGCCCAGTGCTGAAGCACCTCCCCACCCTCACACTGCCCTCTGGCTGCCTGCAGAACACAGTCTCCTGGCTGCTTTTGGATCAAGATGTAGAACTCTCTGCTCCTCCGGTACCAAGTCTGCCCACACACTGCATGCTTCCCGCCATGATAATGGACTGAACCTCTCAAACTATAAGCCAGCCCCAATTAAATGTTGTCCTTTATCAGAGTGGCTGTGTTGTCCCTTTGCAGCAACGAAAGTCGAACTAAGATACCCCCTGTTCATCTCCACTGCTCTGATGTCCAGATTTCTTGTCTGAGATATGTATCGTGCTTTTGAAACATGGAGAGACACAAGCAGATTGATTGTGGGACATTGAAGGTTTAGTGTCAGGTACGAGGAGTTCAGAGCACACAGGGCCAGGCCACACCTACCTTTGGGAAGGCAGGCCGCCCTTGGCATCTTCAAAGGCCTGGTGGAGGAGCAGGGTGTCTTCACAGTTCAGGTGGATGGAACACTGATGGTGGGCTTGTGGCTGGTCCCCGGGGGCATTGGGGGCCGCCTGGAAGTTTGGCAGCCTGTCCACAGCCACTGAGGAACCAGAAGGTCAGGTCGGGTCAGGTGAGGTGAGGTGAGGTGAGGTGAGGTGAGGTCCGCAGCCTCTCAGGGTCCTCCCTTGAGTGTCAGGACATGCTTGTCTAGTGGGCCACACATCTCAAAGTATGACATGCTGGGGACAAGCTGGGGCCAGGGCAGGAGAGGACATATGGCTGGGGTCCCCTGATTTGGAGACTCCCATGTGTCCAAAGGCAGATGCGGTCTGACAGCTCTTACCATTGATCTTGGTAACGGGAGACTGGGTGTCCAGCTGGGAGATTCTCTTCACAAAGGCCCCAGGAAGCCACTCCTGGAGGGAGAGACTTCCATGAAAGGCCTGCGGTAGCCAAGCAGTTCAGACCAGCCCTTCAACCTCTGTCTGAAGGCATCCTCTTCTTCCTTCAGAGCCAGCCCCATACTTCCTCTGCGAGAGCTTCCCAGAGCCCTCCCAATTTAGACCGAGCAATGCCTTCCTCTGCATTTGACCCACTGTCCTGGCTGGGAGTAGCTCTCTCCGTGTCCTGCTTGGGACAGGGATAGACATTTTTATGCATTTCACTTTGGCTGGCCATGGCTCTCGCTGCTTCAGAATTGCTTCACAATGTGCACTGGGAGCTGCTGGATGTCGTTAGTGGAAATATTCAGAGACAGTAAGTGGTGCTTTGCCCCCAAGAGCAGGCCTACATATGGGTAAGAACGCCAGCTCAGAGATGCATTATCTTATCTTTCCGGGACAGGGGAGGCATGGCCAATTGCAATGTTCCGAAGCCCTGAGCCCTTCCCGGATGTAAGACCCTTCCCATGTTTCTCCACAGTCCTCCCCTACCCCCACCCGACCCCCACCCAGTGACCCTGGACTGGCTGGGAGACTGGATTTAGCCAATGTCAGCAAGTAAGACGGGCCCAGGTCTAACAAGGGAGCGTGCTGAATTTGCCGGCTGTTGCTCTCTGCCAGGCCTGAGGACATGTTGGAGCCCTTGCACCAGAGGCTGAGGGACACATGAGTCTTTCCTCAGAGTCTGTCCTGGACCAGCCGCAGCCAGCCAGATCCCAAACGACTGAGTCCAGTCAAGACCAGCAGAGCCACAACCATTGCAGGTGACACATTCGCCCCAGCAACTAAACCAGCCAAGAGCAACAGATTTCTCTGCCTGTGAGAGAAGGTCTTATCTGCCCAGAAGTTTTATTACTGTGCTAAAAACAAAACAAAACGAAACAAAAAAAAAAAAAAAAAACCCTCCCAGGCCTCCATTCCCAGCATTAATATTGCAGTAGATCACTGACCAATGGTAGAATCCAAATTGGCAAGGGGAGAAATCCAAATCCCGGTAGAAGAAAAGTGGCAAGAATTATAAGCCAGACCTGGGCCCTGGCACTGGCTTAGTCTATTGCCAGCTGTGTGTTCTCGGTCCCCTCACCTTTGTGGACCGTCCCATAACCCATGAGGCTTCTCTACTGTTCACAAGCTGCAGACTTTCTCAGATAAGCCTTAGTTCTCCATCCTGCCTGATGTAATCCGAGCTCCCCACACCACACTCCAAGGCCTGTGCGGCAGACATTTTATCTCTCCCCTGACCTGCCTCACCTGTGGTGTCAGCTCTAAGAAGGTGACCTGTGGCGACGCACAGGACAAGACGACTCTGCTCCTGACCTCCTCGCCGCCCTGCAGCGCGACCCCTTGGACACGGCCTTCGCTGTTCACTTGCACCTTAGCCACAGTCTGGAGCCCCAGCACGAGATCCCCGAAGTCCCCCAGAAGGAAGCCCAGGTTGAGAATAGTGGGTGCGGTTCCTAGGCACCCATACTTCTTTATCCCCAACCCATCCTCCAAGCCAGGGGCTCCTCGGGGTGCGTTGGTGCAACCCGCCCACCAGGGAGCACAGCCCCACGCGTGGTTTTGTGACTGGTGAACTTGAAAGGTTGACCAGCTTCAGAAACGAGAGCCTGGATTCTGGGCTTCACTTGGTTCATCAGTAATTCAAGGGTCTGTCCGAATCTGAGGCTGTCCCACCCTCCACCCTGCATCCAGCCTAACAGTCGGGGTTGGGGAGAGGGGCTCACACCTTCTCTGTGAAGATACTTGCTCCATGTGCAGTAGCCGAGCTTGCAATGGCCTCTGAGAGGGCACCCATGCCACCCTGGACGTAGCTCCAGGCGCCCTGCATCCCCTCCAGGCTGCCCATCACATGATGTAGCAGCACGTACCTGAGGGCAGGGCACAGAGCACCGAGGGCTGAGGCAATGTCCTAGCTCAGTTTCAGAAGCAAATAGCCCCTCTGTTCTGGACCTTCAACCCCTCCCCAATCCAGCCCTTCCCCTGAGCCTTTGTGTGAGCTCAGTGCCCCGCCTTCCCATGCCGCATTCTCTCCCTGTGCGTCTATGTGACATAGGACTCCAGCCTCCGTGTGCCTCAAGCATGGCAAGCGCCAGCCTGTGTCTCGCTCCTATAGGCGTCTCTATATGTGTGCATTTCTGGTGACCCCAGAACCGTCCCCATTCTCGGAGCTGGCCATTTTCAGTGTCCCCACCCAAATGAAGGTCACTTTCAATGCTCCACCAGAAACCCTGGCATCAACCTTGACTCCACGTCACCTCTGCAGATGCTCACCTGCCCTGACTAGCTGCTTCTCTCTTCTCTCCCTCACAAAGCACAGACCAGGGTCACCGGCTCTCCCTAGCACTTGTCCTGGAGGTCACCTTGGTGGAGCCTGGAGCCCTAGTCTCCTCCTTCCTTTCAGAGCCTTTGCTGCACAGTATTGCCTGAGAGGGAAGGCTAATGGCTCCTGCCTGCTGTCAGCCCAATCTTCCCCTCACACTGCACACCCCTGCTACTCCCCTCACACTGCACAGCCCTGCTCAGCTGAGTCCCTTTGGTTGCTGGAATGGCTTGCTTGTCCATGTCACTCCAGCCTCTGCACCTGCTGGGCTAACAGCCTGGAACCTCTTCCTTCCTCATCTTTTTTCAGCAAACCCCTTCTCTCCTGTTTCAGATCAAACACGTCCTGCTGCAGGTCTGTTACAGCAGGGCAGCTTCCCGTTGGCCCACTAACAGAACCCTTTCCGATAGTCTGATGGCTTCAGGTCTCTGCCCTGTGGGGGTTTCTGGTCCCTGGACTAATGTGTCTCCAGCATCCAGCACTGGTAGGTGCTTATCAACAGTTGCTAAGTGAAGCAATGGGCTTCTCTAACGTGTGTTTTACAAGCCAGCTTCCCTGAGACCCAAAAGGAAAGGACGGGAGGCCCCACGTCAGCTGGCAGGTCAAGAGCTTGGCAGAGTGCAGCAAACGCTGTCGTCACTTCTTCTCCATGGCCCTGGGGACTTCGGGATTGGCTTGACCTCTGTTGAAAAGCCACTTCCTAGGGGTGCTTTCATCCTGAGAGATAAGCCACACTGACAGCTCCAGTTACACCTTAGAAACACTCTTGGTGGTCTCTTCCATCTCTACATGTCCATGCACACACACACACACACACACACACACACACACACACACACACACAGACACACACACAGACACAGACACACAGACACAGACACACAGACACAGACACACACACATGTACATGTACACATGTACATACACATATGCATATACACATGCATGCACACAGGCACATATACATGTACACACATGCACATACACACATGAACAAATACACACATACACACATACCACACATGCACATATACATATGTACATAACATATGCATATGCACACACATGCACACATATGAACATACACACATACATGCACATGTACACACATGCACACACATGCTCGTGTACTCATGTACATACACATGCATATACACACGTACACACGTGCACACACACATGAACAAACACACGTACACAATGCACATATACACATGTATACACACATGCACATACACACATGAATACACATGCACACACACACACCCTTCCATTCCTGCTCTTGCAAGAGGCCAAGGAATTCACAACAGAACCACAGCCCTCACTGTCTGACTGCTTCTCTCCTAGTGGGCTCTAGGCACACAGGTCCTCACAGAGGAGGGAAGTACTCAGCCCTGGCAGGAAGCTGTGTGTATGCGGGCAGAGGAGAGACAGGGGCTTTGCAGGAGTGTGGAAGGAGAGTGGGAGGAGTGTGGGGGGCGGGGAGCAGAAGGGCAGAAGCTACTGACAGCAGGAAGAGGCTTTGTCTGAAGACACATGGAGAGGAACAGCTAAGAAGGAATTCTGGGGTTTAGACAGCATGTGCTAGAAGTCAGCTCTGCCTCTTAGCCACGCGACTCTGGGCGGGGCACTTCTCTGAACTCCGGCTTTCAGATGTGACTCTGGGTGAGCTCATTCAACATGCATGCCATGCTGATCTTCATGCCTGAGTGCTAGATAAGCTCAGAGAACGGCTTCCTCTCCTCAGGAAGTGTGCTCTCCTTCAGCAGCTGCCCCGGGCCTACTCACCCACTCCCCGGAGTGTGAGGACTCGACATTGCTCCAATCACAGCGTCTGTGGCCAGAGTTGCCTTCAGAGGCTCAGACTCAAACCATTGGTCCAGCACCTGAAGAGCAAAGCCCGAGGAAAGCTCAAGGGCCTGGGTGGCAGGAAAGCTCCCCTGGGCCATCATCTGGCCACACTCACCTTGGAAATGGGGGCTGTGAGGACCTCGTAGTACTGGGGGAGCTGGGCTCCCAGGGTGCGCCCTGAAAGAGAAGTGCAAACATCAGGTGAGACAGGCTTTGTGCAGACTCCGCTCCATCCCTAGGAAAGAAAGAACAGGAAGAGGCCTAGACGTGGTGGCTACAGCGTGACATTGAAGGGCAGTGTGTGCTTACAAGGCCCTGGGCCCCCTTTTAAATCCACTCAGCTCTGTTTCTTTGTAAGATGGGGGACACATTTCACATGCTACTGTAAGGATAAATTGTAACGGAAAAGATGTGTAATCTTGAGGGCATGAGATATATTTTAGCGCAGGGACGGGGATCATGGGTTTTGGCCACTGTGGCCCTCTGCATACCTTTGCAGTTACCAATGGTACTTGCCTAATAAATATTAACTGAATTTATAATAATCAATATTGTTATTGCACGAGGCTCCCGGGACTGGAAATCTGAAAGGAGTGCCTGCTTTTGGTGACAGAGCTGACTTGCTGTCTCCATTTCCAGATTTGATAAACACCCCGCATAGCCGGCGGACCTGCTCTGACCTTGACTCTGGGCTTATTCACGCGGCTCACTAGCCAGTGGAATATTTATAAACGGGTCACGAATGGAGACTCGTAACTGGCCCGAGCAGAGGGACTTGCCCCCTGAGCATCTCCACTGATGCGAGGAGAACATGCCAGTGTAGCACACACAGGACGAGACACTGAGAACAGAGAAGCACCATGCTGGTTTTCCTCAGCCACAAGCACACGTGCACGAGGCTGGACTGGACCTGCTGATCCTGCCGGCATCAGCTGAACTACAAGGGACCTTGGAAGGAACTGCTGGTTTTTAGACGCCGAAGGAGTTGTGTGGGGTTTCTTTTTCTTGGGACCGTAGCTAACTGATTCAGTATTTTCCTAGGATATGGGAATTTGTCTGTGTACCCAAAGGGTTATAGAAAACAACAGCATATTTGATCGGGCTTCTATCTTAGACCCTCGGAAGACCTCACTAATGGATCACAGACCTTTTAATTTGGGGGGGGGGTGTCTACATTTAGTATTCTTCCTCATGTGGAGGAAACTCTTCACATCTTCCTGGCTCTTATATCGTGACCTAGCTGGGGCTGTGGCAAGGCGCTTCACGCAGGCTTTGATCTGCTTCACGTATTGAAATTCCAAGAGCCTCAAGTGAAGGTTTCAGTAGGAGGCGGCCTTCCTTCCCTGGGCTTCTCTGGCACCACATCATTTCGTCTAAAGATGCATGCCCAGAGGTCACTGCCTCAGGAGACAACCAGTCGGGAACAGGGCCCCTTCCTTCTCTTAGAAGTGATCCGTAAGGACCGACATACCTCCTGTGAGGTGAGTACATGCCTCAGAGAGTCTCATCAGGGCCAGTGTCTCGTCTCCCACCAACCCATGGCCCGTGCCAACACACACCCAGGTACTGGTATTCCCTCGGGGCAGCGGTTTGAATAAGGTATGTGCCCCTGTCAGGCCCATGTGTCTGAACACTTGGTCCCCAGTTGTTGGCGCTGTTTGGTGGTGGTGGTGGGTGGTGCTTGGGGAGCCTTTGGGAGGTAGAGCCTTGCTGGAGGAAGTCACTGCGAGTGGGCTGTAGGAATGAGTGTATAGGCCCTGCTTCCCTTCAGTTTACAGCCTCTAGTCCCTGCATGTGCATGGGCTCTGGCCAGCGAGCTTCCGGCTCCAGCTACCTGCTGCCACAGTGTCTTTGCCACTATGGACTCTAACACTCTGAAACTTTATGTTAAAATAAACACTTCCCTCCTTAAGTCACTCCGTCATGGTATTTGATTGCCGAGACTCATGATAACTAAATGGATCTGAAGTTTCCTCCTGGAGGATTAAATTCCCCCTTTTGGGTGCCTTGGGGTCACCCTTTTAAGTAATCCCAACCCTTTGTCTTGGGCTCTGTTTTTAGGGTAGCATAGGCTGAAACTCCGGGAGTACCTGGCAGCCTCTGTGGGCCATGGCCTATTAGCTGACTACACATAGTGGCTCCCTTGGAGCTGGAGCTTAGGTCTAGAAATCCAGAAGGTCACTCCCCACACCCTGATCCGTGTACTTTAGACTTACGTACCTGCCTTCAGCAGGGGCCTCAGGGTGGACAGTACCCTGAGCCTCTGCAGTAGGGAGCCATGCTGGAGGGCGGCTATGTCCACTGGAGCTGCGTCCAGCAGGGGGTCAATGGCTAGCACCAAGCGCTTCATGAACTCCTCGTATCTGGGAAAGGCCTGTAACAGAGCTTACACGTTAGCATTCTACAGCCCGGAATCCCATAGGATACTGTTCTCCTGCCTGGTCCGCTGGGCCACACTCCCATATGGTTGCCATCCCCTGTAGTGCAGCCCTGGTGGCAACTTGGGCCACACCCCCAGCTGCAGCTCAGCTTGGCTCTGCTCAGGTCTCATCTCCAGGTTCCTGTGTCATACATGAGGGGCAGAGCAGCTTGGGCAAGAGGACAGCCACCAAGGCCAAGGGTCAGCATCGGCCAATACTAGCCACTGAAAACAGTCACATGTCTGAGGGTACAGGCTCTGTGATAAAAAACGTTCAGAAATTCTATGTCCTGTTAGTGACTGGTGGAAGGCAGATCTCCTCCCAGCATGCTGGCCGCTCTCTTTGAGTGACTGACACGTTTGCCTCATCCCGTGTAGCCACAGAAGGCTGTGTCTTCTTACCCAGTAGCCCCCACAGCAGAACTGTCCACAGACAGTTCCAGACTCTGCCCTCCTCACACAGGCTGGGGGATAGGGACACTGATGGAAGTTACTACCAGCAGAAGTTCCTATTGATTCTTACCCCGGGACGTTGAATTTCGGCTCATCGATTTATATGGGTAAACACAGGAAATTGTGGTGTTACATACAGTTCTGTAGTAGAGACCTTTTAAACTTTTATTAGCACTAATAATATAGTTTTTGCCTAGGCCAGGCTTGCAAAATGACAGCTTTCAAGCACAAAAGCATAGACTGAGGTCTTGGGGTCCTTTGGGAAATGGGCCCACCCCTCCCACTGTGTGGTCACTAGCAAGTAGGGCCACAGACACTGGTGTCCTCAGCACACTACACCAGATGCTCATGACGCTGAGGGTGTTGGGGGTGAGAGGACAGTTCCAATCATCAATCAGAGCTTCGGTCGTCATTGGAGCATCCCACAGACACAGGCATTGGAACGGTTTGGGATGAAGTGATGCTGTCTGGGGCTGAAGAAGCTCTGAGACATGGGGCTGTTGGGCAGGATGTAGGTCTTACAGGCAGGCTCTGGGGGACACAGGCTGCCTCTGCTTCCAGAGCTCTCTGTTCCTGACAGCTGAGGAGAAATAGCCAGCACCTGACTTGCCTGCTGCCACAGCCGAGCTGCTCCCGTCATGCCTTCCTGCCCTCTTAAACAACAAGCCGGACGAGTCCTTCTTCCTTTAAGCTACTTCTAGTTTATCCTCTGTCACAGCAGCTAACACAGCCAGGCTCAGGATGCTCTGTGTAAACGGGTGAGTGCTGCATGCCTGTGGCCGTCCAGGCTTTGCCCAGTGCTAGATTAGCACACCAGAAGGCAAGGGCATTGAGTGTACAACCTAGGTTTTTTAATAAGTCTCCACTGAGATAGGCATCTGGGCTGGTACAAGAACGGCCATTCTAGAATAATTCCTCAAGTGCAGAACGCCGCCATAGCAGGCCCATTACATCACCCGCTGACTCATCTGGACAATGTCAGCAAACGTGTCCCTGCTCTAGAGCTGCAGGAAGCAGCAGGCGTTCCCCATCTGGTGTGTGTTCCGGGAGGCAGATTTGCACCACCACGGACGCTTTCTTGCTTTGGTTGTCATGGATTGATGTCAGACAGAAAGAACATTTTCCTGTCCTTAGTCCTTCTTGTGGTCTTTCATGGGCTTTGGGATGGGTAACACGTGGGGTTCTGAGCAAAAGCAGAGGGGTAACGCATTCCAGAGAGGCCGTTATGAAACCCAGCATGCCGAGACCACCTGGTCAGCAGCCTCAGAGGGACACATGCAGCTCCGGGAGTCCCAGTGTCCACTGCTCTTAACCACTGAACACACCAATCCTGGTCAGAGGGCCTACGGTCAAAGGCGAGCATGGGCCGAGCTGTCCAGGGAAAGCAGTCTGTTCAGTGACAGCCTTGGCATCCACTTCATCTCAAGGGCTTGCTCTGGGGTTTTGAGGGAGGATTACAGTCCCCGCTCGCCTTCCCTACCTGAGCATCCTTCCGGGAGAACTGAGAAATTTGCTTCTGGTTTTCAGCCACGTCTGTGCCCAGCAGGAGGGACCTGGGCGGCCTGCTCAGCGTGCCCTCCTCCAGCATGGGGGTGAAGGAGTAGGGATTTCTCAGATGAAGTTTCAGCCCGTGTTTCTGCAGAACACACAAAGCACAGACATTTTAGGAATCAGTGTTTCTACTCTTGACCTTCCCAGTTCTGTTTGTGGGACCAGCTAGGTGTGTTTGTGGTTGGTCCCGAGGTGTACAGACTTGGTTCCTATCTTTTTTGTTTTTTTAAAGATTCATTTATGTATTATATCTAAGTACACTTTAGCTGTCCTCAGACACACCAGAAGAGGGCATCGCATCCCCTTACAAATGGTTGTGAGCCACCATGTGGTTGCTGGGAATTGAACTCAGGACCTCTGGAAGAGCAGTCAGTGCTCTTAACCACTGAGCCATCTCTCCAGCCTGGGTTCCTATCTTTTTTAACAGAGGTTATAAATAACCCTCTTGTCCAGAGAGAGACCCAGTGATAGACCAAGATGCACAATACCACACCAAGTCCACCATATCGTAACCCGTCCCCACCCATCCCCCTATATTTCCTTCATCAGAAGGGCACTCCAAAGCTACTACTACACACCACACCTCTAGAGAGCCACACAGTTCAGGGAGTTAACATAATTTGTACCCACGCCACTTTAGAAGGCAGATCTGTATTTCAAAGCCACACCTCTGTGACCCCCAGGCTCTGAATCACCCTGTTCTATAACTGCCTCCCATCACCTCAGAAGAAAATGAGGAAACTTTAAAGACAGACACTGAAGTAACAGCTGTGTGACAATCCACTAAGCACAAGGTGGGTAAATTAGTCCTTTAACTTTTATATTTGCTTGTCAGTCTACTTTGTGACTGTCGCTTTAAGTGGACATCTCCTTCACACATTTAAAGTTGGCTTTGATTCCGAGCTTCCTCACAGCACGTCGGCTTCTCCAAAGGGCCAGTGACACAACAGAGGCTCAGCTGACATCAGCTGGCCGCTTTCTGGAGATTTCTTTGTCCAGATCCATGGCCTGCTCTCTCACTGTGTCTCTGCTCAGGTGCTTATCAGCAAGCCCCACCCAGCAGCGACCACGGGCACACTCTCTGTCAAAGTCCCTGTCACCCCATGGCTAATTATATGCGCATTTTGTCTCCATTTCTTTAAGGCAGGGGACATTGCTTGGTCACTGCCGTTTCCTTCACACGGGCGTGGCACATTCACGACACGTGCTAGGAAAAGCTCATGGAAAGATGATCTTACCAACATTCCAGGAGCCACCCAAACCAGAGACTTTCCAGCACCCAGCATCACCCAGGCATAGGAGTTTACAGAGCAGAACCCAAATGTGGGTAGGGACTGGCCTGGGGGACTTTCAGTCTTTTTTTAAACATTAAAGTTAAGAAATTTTTATTACAGGTTGGAGAAACTTCTGCCTTGGGTTCTCTTTTTTAAATTTAATTGTATATATAGAAGTAATTTGCCTCTGTGTGTGTGTATGTGTATGTGTGTGTGTGTGTGTGTGGTGTGTATGGTATGCGTGTGGTGTGTGTATGGTATGTGTGTAATGTGTGTGCATGCATGTGTATGTGGTGCATACATGCATGTGTGTGTTTGTGGTATATGTGTGTATATGTGTGTGTATGTGGTATGTGTTATGGTATGTGTGAATAATGTAATGTGTATGCATGCATGTATGCATATATGCGTGTGTGCATATATGCATGTGTGCGTGTGTTCATGTGTGTGTGTGGTGTATGGTATGCATGTGGTGTGTGTATGGTATGTGTGTATAATGTGTGTAATGTTTGTGCATGCACGGGTATGTGTATGTATGCATGTGTATGTGTATGTATGCATGTGTGTGGTACATGCATGCATGTGTGTAGTGCATGCAGGCATGTGTGTGTGTTTGTGGTGTATGTGTGTATATGTGTGTGTATGTGGTATGTGTGTATGGTATGTGTGAATAATGTGATGTGTATGCATGCATGTGTGCATTTATGCATGTGTGCGTGTGTTCGTGTGTGTGTGTGGTGTATGGTATGCATGTGGTGTGTGTATGGTATGTGTGTATAATGTGTGTAATGTTTGTGCATGCATATGTGTGGTGCATGCATGCATGTGTGTGTGCACACGTGCGTGTGTGATGCATTATGTGCCATGTGCCTATGGCTGTCA